>NW_027476635.1:0-168099 GCF_051020955.1 Megalopta genalis
AAATTCATGTGATATGAACAATTTAGCTTCAGATAATGCGAAATACACGAATTAGCTCTAAATCAACGCGAACACATAAGATTTAGCAGAAATATCATGCGATATACACGATTTCGCTTCAAATTCTTGCGAAATAGCGATTTTAAACAAACGATTTAGCTTCAATTTCAGGTGATATGAACTATTTAACATCAGATTAATGCGAAATACACGAATTAGCTTTAAATCAACGCGAAACGTACGATTTAACTTCAATATCAAGCGATATACACGATTTTGCTTCAAATTGGTGAGAAATAGCGATTTTAAACAAACGATTTAGCTTCAAATTCATGCGAAATGAACAATTTAGCTTCAGATTCATGCGAATACACGAATTGGCTTCAAATCAACGCGAAACATACGATTTAGTTTCAATATCATGCGAAACACACGATTTCGCTTCAAATTCGTGCGAAATAGCGATTTTAAACAAACGATTTAGCTTCAAATTCATGTGATATGAACAATTTAGCTTCAGATTAATGCGAAATACACGAATTAGCTTTAAATCAACGCGAAACATACGATTTAGCTTCAATATCATGCGATATACACGATTTCGCTTCAAATTCCGTGCGAAATAGCGATTTTAAACAAACGATTTAGCTTCAAATTCATGCGAAATGAACAATTTAGCTTCAGATTAATGCGAAATACACGAATTAGCTTTACATCAACGCGAAACATACGATTTAGCAGAAATATCATGCGATATACACGATTTCGCTTCAAATTCTGCGAAATAGCGATTTTAAACAAACGATTTAGCTTCAAATTCATGCGATATGAACTATTTAACTTCAGATTCATGCGAAATACACGAATTAGCTTTTAAATCAATGCGAAACATACGATTTATCTTCAATATCAAGCGAAACACACGATTTCGCTTCAAATTCGTGCGAAATAGAGATTTTAAACAAAGATTTAGCTTCAATTCATGCGAAATGAACAATTTAGCTTCAGATTAATGCGAAATACACGATTTGGCTTTAAATCAACGCGAAACATACGATTTAGTTTCAATATCATGCGAAACACACGATTTCGCTTCAAATTCGTGCGAAATAGCGATTTTAAACAAACGATTTAGCTTCAAATTCATGTGACATGAACAATTTAGCTTCAGATTAATGCGAAATACACGAATTAGCTTTAAATCAACGCGAAACATACGATTTTAGCAGAAATATCATGCGACATACACGATTTCGCTTCAAATTCTTGCGAAATAGCGATTTTAAACAAACGATTTAGCTTCAAATTCATGTGATATGAACTATTTAACTTCAGATTCATGCGAATACACGAATTAGCTTTAAATCAACGCGAAACATACGATGTAACTTCAATATCATGCGAAACACACGATTTCGATTCAAATTCGTGCGAAATAGAGATTTTAAACCAAACCGGAAATTTAGCTTCAAATTCATGCGAAATGAACAATTTAGCTTCAGATTCATGCGAAATACACGATTAGCTTTAAATCAACGAGAAACATACGATTTAGCTTCAATATCATGCGATATACACGATTTCGCTTCAAATTCGTGCGAAATAGCGATTTTAAACAAACGATTTAGCTTCAAAATCATGTGATATGAACAACTTAGCTTCAGATTAATGCGAAATACACGAATTAGGCTTTACATCAACGCGAACATACGATTTAGCAGAAATATCATGCGATATACACGATTTCGCTTCAAATTCTTGCGAAATAGCGATTTTAAACAAACGATTTAGCTTCAAATTCATGCGATATGAACTATTTAACTTCAGATTCATGCGAAATACACGAATTAGCTTGAATCAATGCGAACATACGATTTATCGTCAATATCATGCGAAACACACGATATCGCTTCAATTCGTGCGAAATAGAGATTTTAAACAAAGATTTAGCTTCAAATTCATGCGAAATGAACAATTTAGCTTCAGATTAATGCGAAATACACGAATTGGCTTTAAATCAACGCGAAACATACGATTTAGTTTCAATATCAAGCGAAACACACGATTTCGCTTCAAATTCGTGCGAAATAGCGATTTTTAAACAAACGATTTAGCTTCAAATTCATGTGATATGAACAATTTTAGCTTCAGATTATTGCGAAATACACGAATTAGCTCTAAATCAACGCGAAACATACGGATTTAGCAGAAATATCATGCGATATACACGATTTCGCTTCAAATTCTTGCGAAATAGCGATTTAAACAAACGATTTAGCTTCAAATTCATGTGATATGAACTATTTAAAATCAGATTAATGCAAAATACACGAATTAGCTTTAAATCAACGCGAAACATACGATTTAACTTCAATATCAAGCGATATACACGATTCGCTTCAAATTGGTGAGAAATAGCGATTTTAAACAAACGATTTAGCTTCAAATTCATGCGAAATGAACAATTTAGCTTCACGATTCATGCGAAATACACGAATTGGCTTCAAAATCAACGCGAAACATACGATTAGTTGCAATATCATGCGAAACACACGATTTCGCTTCAAATTCGTGCGAAATAGCGATTTCAAACAAACGATTTAGCTTCAAATTCATGTGATATGAACAATTTAGCTTCAGATTAATGCGAAATACACGAATTAGCTTTAAATCAACGCGAACATACGATTTAGCAGAATATCATGCGATATACACGATTTCGCTTCAAATTCTTGCGAAATAGCGATTTTAAACAAACAATTTAGCTTCAAATTAATGTGATTATGAACAATTTAGCTTCAGATTAATGCGAAATACACGAATTAGCTCTAATCAAAGCGAAACATTCGATTTAGCAGAAATATCATGCGATATACACGATTTCGCTTCAAATTCTTGCGAAATAGCGATTTTAAACAAACGATTTAGCTTCAAATTCATGTGATATGAACTATTTAACATCAGATTAATGCGAAATACACGAATTAGCTTTAAATCAACGCGAAACATACGATTTAACTTCAATATCAAGCGATATACACGATTTCGCTTCAAATTGGTGAGAAATAGCGATTTTAAACAAACGATTTAGCTTCAAATTCATGCGAATGAACAATTTAGGCTTCAGATTCATGCGAAATACACGAATTAGCTTTAAATCAACGCGAAACATACGATTTAGCTTCAATAACATGCGAAACACACGATTTCGATTGAAATTCGTGCGAAATAGCGATTTTCAACAAACGATTTAGCTCCAAATTCATGCGAAATGAACAATTTAGCTTCAGATTAATGCGAAATACACGAATTGGCTTTAAATCAACGCGAAACATACGATTTAGTTCAATATCATGCGAAACACACGATTTCGCTTCAAATTCGTGCGAAATAGCGATTTTAAACAAACGATTTAGCTTCAAATTCATGCGAAATGAACAATTTAGCTTCAGATTCATGCGAAATACACGAATTAGCTTTAAAATCAACGCGAAACATACGATTTAGCAGAAATATCATGCGATATACACGATTTCGCTTCAAATTCTTCCGAAATAGCGATTTTTAAACAAACGATTTAGCTTCAAATTCATGTGATATGAACTATTTAACTTCAGATTCATGCGAAATACACGAATTAGCTTTAAATCAACGCGAAACATACGATGTAACTTCAATATCATGCGAAACACACGATTTCGATTCAAATTCGTGCGAAGTAGGGATTTTAAACAAACGATTTAGCTTCAAATTCATGCGAAATGAACAATTTAGATTCAGATTAATGCGAAATACACGAATTAGCTTTAAATCAATGCGAAACATACGATTTATCGTCAATATCATGCGAAACACACGATTTCGCTTCAATTCTTGCGAAATAGCGATTTTAAACAAACGTTTTAGCTTCAATTCATGCGATATGAACTATTTAACTTCAGATTCATGCGAAATACACGAATTGGCTTAAATCAACGCGGAAACATACGATTTAGTTTCAATATCACAAGCGAAACACACGATTTCGCTTCAAATTCGTGCGAAATAGCGATTTAAACAAACGATTTAGCTTCAAATTCATGTGATATGAACAATTTAGCTTACAGATTAATGCGAAATACACGAATTAGCTCTAAATCAACGCGAAACATACGATTTAGCAGAAATATCATGCGATATACACGATTTCGCTTCAAATTCTTGCGAATAGCGATTTTAAACAAACGATTTAGCTTCAAATTCATGTGATATGAACTATTTAACATCAGATTAATGCGAAATACACGAATTAGCTTTAAATCAACGCGAAACATACGATTTAACTTCAATATCAAGCGATATACACGATTTCGCTTCAAATTGTGAGAAATAGCGATTTTAAACAAACGATTTAGCTTCAAATTCATGCGAATGAACAATTTAGCTTCAGATTCATGCGAAATACACGAATTGGCTTTAAATCACGCGAAACATACGATTTAGTTTCAATATCATGCGAAACACACGATTTCGCTTCAAATTCGTGCGAAATAGCGATTTAAACAAACCGATTTAGCTTCAAATTCATGCGAATGAACAATTTAGCTTCAGATTTATGCGAAATACACGAATTAGCTTTAAATCAACGCGAAACATACGATTTAGCAGAAATATCATGCGATATACACGATTTCGCTTCAAATTGGTGAGAAATAGCGATTTTAAACAACGATTTAGCTTCAAATTCATGCGAAATGAACAATTTAGCTTCAGATTCATGCGAAATACACGAATTGGCTTTAAATCAACGCGAAACATACGATTTAGTTTCCTATATCATGCGAAACACACGATTTCGCTCAAATTCGTGCGAAATAGCGATTTAAACAAACGATTTAGCTTCAATTCATGCGAAATGAACAATTTAGCTTCAGATTTTATGCGAAATACACGAATTAGCTTTAATCAACGCGAAACATACGATTTAGCAGAAATATCATGCGATATACACGATTTCGCTTACAAATTCGTGAGAATAGCGATTTTAAACAAACGATTTAGCTCCAAATTCATGCGAAATGAACAATTTAGCTTCAGATTAATGCGAAATACACGAATTGGCTTAAATCAACGCGAAACATACGATTTAGTTTCAATATCATGCGAAACACACGATTTCGCTTCAAATTCGTGCGAAATAGCGATTTTAAACAAACGATTTAGCTTCAAATTCATGCGAAATGAACAATTTAGCTTCAGATTCAGGCGAAATACACGAATTAGCTTTAAATCAACGCGAAACATACGATTTAGCAGAAATATCATGCGATATACACGATTTCGCTTCAAATTCTTCCGAAATAGCGATTTTAAACAAACGATTTAGCTTCAAATTCATGTGATATGAACTATTTAACTTCAGATCATGCGAAATACACGAATTAGCTTTAAATCAACGCGAAACATACGATGTAACTTCAATATCCATGCGAAACACACGATTTCGATTCAAATTCGTGCGAAGTAGGAGTTTAAACAAACGATTTAGCTTCAAATTCATGCGAAAATGAACAATTTAGATTCAGATAAATGCGAAATACACGAATTAGCTTTAAATCAATGCGAAACATACGATTTATCGTCAATATCATGCGAAACACACGATTTCGCTTCAAATTCTTGCGAAATAGCGATTTTAAACAAACGTTTTAGCTTCAAATTCATGCGATATGAACTATTTAACTTCAGATTCATGCGAAATACACGAATTGGCTTTAAATCAACGCGAAACATACGATTTAGTTTCAATATCAAGCGAACACACGATTTCGCTTCAAATTCGTGCGAAATAGCGATTTTAAACAAACGATTTAGCTTCAAATTCATGTGATATGAACAATTTAGCTTCAGATTAATGCGAATACACGAATTAGCTCTAAATCAACGCGAAACATACGATTTAGCAGAAATATCATGCGATATACACGATTTCGCTTCAAATTCTTGCGAAATAGCGATTTTAAACAAACGATTTAGCTTCAAATTCATGTGATATGAACTATTTAACATCAGATTAATGCGAAATACACGAATTAGCTTTAAATCAACGCGAAACATACGATTTAACTTCAATATCAAGCGATATACACGATTTCGCTTCAAATTGGTGAGAAATAGCGATTTTAAACAACGAATTAGCTTCAAATTCATGCGAAATGAACAATTTAGCTTCAGATTCATGCGAAATAAACGAATTAGCTTTAAATCAACGCGAAACATACGATTTAGCTTCAATATCATGCGAAACACACGATTTCGATTCAAATTCGTGCGAAGTAGAGATTTTAAACAAACGATTTAGCTTCAAATTCCTGCGAAATGAACAATTTAGCTTCAGATTCATGCGAAATACATGAAATAGCTTTAAATCAACGGGAAACATACGATTTAACTTCAATATCAAGCGATATACACGATTTCCGCTTCAAATTCGTGAAGAAATAGCGATTTTAAACAAACGATTTAGCTTCAAATTCATGCGAAATGAACAATTTAGCTTCAGATTCATGCGAAATACACGAATTAGCTTTAAATCAACGCGAAACATACGATTTAGCAGAAATATCATGCGATATACACGATTTCGCTTCAAATTCGTGAGAAATAGCGATTTTAAACAAACGATTTAGCTTCAATTCATGCGAAATGAACAATTTAGCTTCAGATTCATGGCGAAATACACGAAATAGCTTTAAATCAACGGGAAACATACGATTTAGCAGAAATATCATGCGATATACACGATTCGCTTCAAATTCGTGAGAAATAGCGATTTTTAAACAAACGATTTAGCTTCAAATTCATGCGAAATGAACAATTTAGCTTCAGATTCATGCGTATTACACGAAATAGCTTTAAATCAACGGAAACATACGATTTACTTCAATATCAAGCGATATACACGATTTCGCTTCAAATTCGTGAGAAAATAGCGATTTTAAACAACGATTTAGCTTCAAATTCATGCGAAATGAACAATTTAACTTCAGATTCCATGCGAAATAAACGAATTAGCTTTAAATCAACGCGAAACATAGATTTAGCTTCAATATCATGCGAAACACACGATTTCGATTCAAATTCGTGCGAAGTAGAGATTTTAAACAAACGATTTAGCTTCAAATTCATGCGAATTGAACAATTTAGCTTCAGATTCATGCGAAATACACGAATTGGCTTTAATCAACGGGAAACATACGATTTAACTTCAATATCAAGCGATATACACGATTTCGCGCTTCAAATTCGTGAGAAATAGCGATTTTAAACAAACGATTTAGCTTCCAAATTAATGCGAAATGAACAATTTAGCTTACAGATTCATGCGAAAAACACGAATTAGCTTTAAATCAACGCGAAACATACGATTTTAGCAGAAATATCATGCGATATACACGATTTCGCTTCAAATCGTGTGAAATAGCGATTTTAAACAAACGATTAGCTTCAAATTCATGCGAAATGAACAATTTAGCTTCAGATTTATGCGAAATACACGAAATAGCTTTAAATCAACGGGAAACATACGATTTAGCAGAAATATCATGCGATATACACGATTTCGCTTCAAATTCGTGAGAAATAGCGATTTTAAACAAACGATTTAGCTTCAAATTCATGCGAAATGAACAATTTAGCTTCAGATTATGCGAAATACACGAATTGGCTTTAATCAACGCGAAACATACGATTTAGATTCAATATCAAGCGAAACACACGATTTCGCTTCAAATTCGTGCGAAATAGCGATTTTAAACAAACCGATTTAGCTTCAAATTCATGTGATATGAACAATTTAGCTTCAGATTAATGCGAATACACGAATTAGCTCTAAATCAACGCGAAACATACGATTTAGCAGAAATATCATGCGATATACACGATTTCGCTTCAAATTCTTGCGAAATAGCGATTTTAAACAAACGATTTAGCTTCAAATTCATGAGATATGAACTATTTAAAATCAGATTAATGCGAAATATACGAATTAGCTTTAAATCAACGCGAAACATACGATTTAACTTCAATATCAAGCGATATACACGATTTCGCTTCAAATTGGTGAGAAATAGCGATTTTAAACAAACGATTTAGCTTCAAATTCATGCGAAATGAACAATTTAGCTTCAGATTCATGCGAAATACACGAATCGGCTTCAAATCAACGCGAAACATACGATTTAGTTTCAATATCATGCGAAACACACGATTTCGCTTCAAATTCGTGCGAAATAGCGATTTCAACAAACGATTTAGCTTCAAATTCATGTGATATGAACAATTTAGCTTCAGATTAATGGCGAAATACACGAATTAGCTTTAAATCAACGCGAAACATACGATTTAGCAGAAAATATCATGCGATATACACGATTTCGCTTCAAATTCTTGCGAAAATAGCGATTTTAACAAACAATTTAGCTTCAAATTAATGTGATATGAACAATTTAGCTTCAGATTAATGCGAAATACACGAATTAGCTCCTAAATCAAAGCGAAACATTCGATTTAGCAGAAATATCATGCGATATACACGATTTCGCTTCAAATTCTTGCGAAATAGCGATTTTAAAACAAACGATTTAGCTTCAAATTCATGTGATATGAACTATTTAACATCAGATTAATGCGAAATACACGAATTAGCTTTAAATCAACGCGAAACATACGATTTAACTTCAATATCAAGCGATATACACGATTTCGCTTCAAATTGGTGAGAAATAGCGATTTTAAACAAACGATTTAGCTTCAAATTCATGCGAAATGAACAATTTAGCCTCAGATTCATGCGAAATACACGAATTAGCTTTAAATCAACGCGAAACATACGATTTAGCTTCAAATAACATGCGAAACACACGATTTCGATTGAAATTCGTGCGAAATAGCGATTTTCAACAAACGATTTAGCTCCAAATTCATGCGAAATGACAATTTAGCTTCAGATTAATGCGAATACACGAATTGGCTTTAAATCAACGCGAAACATACGATTTGTTTCAATATCATTCGAAACACACGATTTCGCTTCAAATTCGTGCGAAATAGCGATTTTCAACAAACGATTTAGCTCCAAATTCATGCGAAAGGAACAATTTAGCTTCAGATTAATGCGAAATACACGAATTGGCTTTAATCAACGCGAAACATACGATTTAGTTTCAATATCATGGCGAAACACACGATTTCGCTTCAAATTCGTGCGATACGATTAAACAATTAAGATTTAAACAACGATTTAGCTTCAAATTCATGCGAAATGAACAATTTAGCTTCAGATTCATGCGAAATACACGAATTAGCTTTAAATCAACGCGAAACATACGATTTAGCAGAAATATCATGCGATATACACGATTTCGCTTCAAATTCTTCCGAAATAGCGATTTTAAACAAACGATTTAGCTTCAAATTCATGTGATATGAACTATTTAACTTCAGATTCATGCGAAATACACGAATTAGCTTAAATCAACGCGAAACATACGATGTAACTTCAATATCATGCGAAACACACGATTTCGATTCAAATTCGTGCGAAGTAGGGATTTTAAACAAACGATTTAGCTTCAAATTCATGCGAAATGAACAATTAGATTCAGATTAATGCGAAATACACGAATTAGCTTTAAATCAATGCGAAACATACGATTTATCGTCAATATCATGCGAAACACACGATTTCGCTTCAAATTCTTGCGAAATAGCGATTTAAACAAACGTTTTAGCTTCAAATTCATGCGATATGAACTATTTAACTTCAGATTCATGCGAAATACACGAATTGGCTTTAAATCAACGCGAAACATACGATTTAGTTTCAATATCAAGCGAAACACACGATTTCGCTTCAAATTCGTGCGAAATAGCGATTTTAACAAACGATTTAGCTTCAAATTCTGTGATATGAACAATTTAGCTTCAGATTAATGCGAAATACACGAATTAGCTCTAAATCAACGCGAAACATACGATTTAGCAGAAATATCATGCGATAATACACGATTTCGCTTCAAATTCTTGCGAAATAGCGATTTAAACAAACGATTTAGCTTCAAATTCATGTGATATGAACTATTTAACATCAGATATATGCGAATACACGAATTAGCTTTAAATCAACGCGAAACATACGATTTAACTTCAATAATCAAGCGATATACACGATTTCGCTTCAAATTGGTGAGAAATAGCGATTTTAAACAAACGAATTAGCTTCAAATTCATGCGAAATGAACAATTTAGCTTCAGATTCATGCGAAATAAACGAATTAGCTTTAAATCAACGCGAAACATACGATTTAGCTTCAATATCATGCGAAACACACGATTTCGATTCAAATTCGTGCGAAGTAGAGATTTTAAACAAACGATTTAGCTTCAATTCATGCGAAATGAACAATTTAGCTTCAGATTCATGCGAAATACACGAATTAGCTTTAAATCAACGCGAAACATACGATTTAGCAGAAATATCATGCGATATACACGATTTCGCTTCAAATTCGTGAGAAATAGCGATTTTAAACAAACGATTTAGCTTCAAATTCATGCGAAATGAACAATTTAGCTTCAGATTCATGCGAAATACACGAAATAGCTTTAAATCAACGGGAAACATACGATTTAGCGAAATATCATGCGATATACACGATTTCGCTTCAAATTCGTGAGAAATAGCGATTTTAAACAAACGATTTAGCTTCAAATTCATGCGAAATGAACAATTTAGCTTCAGATTCATGCGTATTACACGAAATAGCTTTTAAATCACGGAAACATACGATTTAACTTCAATATCAAGCGATATACACGATTTCGCTTCAAATTCGTGAGAAATAGCGATTTTAAACAAACGATTTAGCTTCAAATACATGCGAAATGAACAATTTAACTTCAGATTCATGCGAAATAAACGAATTAGCTTTAAATCAACGCGAAACATACGATTTAGCTTCAATATCATGCGAAACACACGATTTCGATTCAAATTCGTGCGAAGTAGAGATTTTAACCAAACGATTTAGCTTCAAATTCATGCGAAATGAACAATTAGCTTCAGATTCATGCGAAATAACGAATCAGCTTTAAATCAACGCGAAACATACGATTTAGCTTCATATCATGCGAAACACACGATTTCGATTCAAATCGTGCGAGAGTAGCGATTTTAAACAAACGATTTAGCTTCAAATTCATGCGAAATGAACAATTTAGCTTCAGATTAATGCGAAATACACGAATTAGCTTTAAATCAACGCGAAACATACGATTTAGCTTCAATATCATGCGAAACACACGATTTCGATTCAAATTCGTGCGAAGTAGAGATTTTAAACAAACGATTTAGCTTCAAATTCATGCGAAATGACAATTTAACTCAGATTCATGCGAAATACACGAATTAGATTTAAATCAACGCGAAACATACGATTTAGCTTCATATCATGCGATATACACGATTTCGCTTCAAATTCGTGCGAAATAGCGATTTTAAACAAACGATTTAGCTTCAAATTCATGCGAAATGAACAATTTAGCTTCAGATTAATGCGAAATACACGAATTAGCTTTACATCAACGCGAAACATACGATTTAGCAGAAATATCATGCGATATACACGATTTCGCTTCAAATTCTTGCGAAATAGCGATTTAAACAAACGATTAGCTTCAAATTCATGCGATATGAACTATTTCACTTCAGATTCATGCGAAATACACGAATTAGCTTTAAATCAATGCGAAACATACGATTTATCGTCAATATCATGCGAAACACACGATTTCGCTTCAAATTCGTGCGAAATAGAGATTTTAAACAAAGATTTAGATTCAAATTCATGCGAAATGAACAATTTAGCTTCAGATTAATGCGAAATACACGAATTGGCTTTAAATCAACCGGAAACATACGATTTAACTTCAATATCAAGCGATATACATGATTTCGCTTCAAATTCGTGAGAAATAGCGATTTTAAACAAACGAATTAGCTTCAAATTAATGCGAAATGAACAATTTAGCTTCAGATTAATGCGAAGTACACGAATTAGCTCTAAATCAACGCGAAACATACGATTTAGCAGAAATATCATGCGATATACACGATTTCGCTTCAAATTCTTGCGAAATAGCGATTTTAAACAAACGATTTAGCTTCAAATTCATGTAATATGAACTATTTAACATCAGATTAATGCGAAATACACGAATTAGCTTTAAATCAACGCGAAACATACGATTTAACTTCAATATCAAGCGATATACACGATTTCGCTTCAAATTGGTGAGAAATAGCGATTTTAAACAAACGATTTAGCTTCAAATTCATGCGAAATGAACAATTTAGCTTCAGATTCATGCGAAATACACGAATTGGCTTTAAATCAACGCGAAACATACGATTTAGTTTCAATATCATGCGAAACACACGATTTCGCTTCAAATTCGTGCGAAATAGCGATTTTAAACAAACGATTTAGCTTCAAATTCATGTGATATGAAGAATTTAGCTTCAGATTCATGCGAAATACACGAATTAGCTTTAAATCAACGCGAAACATACGATTTAGCAGAAATATCATGCGATATACACGATTTCGCTTCAAATTCTTCCGAAATAGCGATTTTAAACAAACGATTTAGCTTCAAATTCATGTGATATGAACTATTTAACTTCAGATTCATGCGAAATACACGAATTAGCTTTAAATCAACGCGAAACATACGATGTAACTTCAATATCATGCGAAACACACGATTTCGATTCAAATTCGTGCGAAATAGAGATTTTAAACAAACGATTTAGCTTCAAATTCATGCGAAATGTACAATTTAGCTTCAGATTCATGCGAAATACACGAATTAGCTTTAAATCAACGCGAAACATACGATTTAGCTTCAATATCATGCGATATACACGATTTCGCTTCAAATTCGTGCGAAATAGCGATTTTAAACAAACGATTTAGCTTCAAATTCATGTGATATGAACAATTTAGCTTCAGATTAATGCGAAATACACGAATTAGCTTTAAATCAACGCGAAATATACGATTTAGCAGAAATATCATGCGATATACAAGATTTCGCTTCAAATTCTTGCGAAATAGCGATTTTAAACAAACGATTTAGCTTCAAATTCATGTGATATGAACAATTTAGCTTCAGATTAATGCGAAATACACGAATTAGCTCTAAATCAAAGCGAAACATACGATTTAGCAGAAATATCATGCGATATACACGATTTCGCTTCAAATTCTTGCGTAATAGCGATTTTAAACAAACGATTTAGCTTAAAATTCATGTGATATGAACTATTTAACATCAGATTAATGCGAAATACACGAATTAGCTTTAAATCAACGCGTAACATACGATTTAACTTCAATATCAAGCGATATACACGATTTCGCTTCAAATTGGTGAGAAATAGCGATTTTAAACAAACGATTTAGCTTCAAATTCATGCGAAATGAACAATTTAGCTTCAGATTCATGCGAAATACACGAATTAGCTTTAAATCAACGCGAAACATACGATTTAGCTTCAATAACATGCGAAACACACGATTTCGATTGAAATTCGTGCGAAATAGCGATTTTAAACAAACGATTTAGCTTCAAATTCATGCGAAATGAACAATTTAGCTTCAGATTAATGCGAAATACACGAATTAGCTTTACATCAACGCGAAACATACGATTTAGCAGAAATATCATGCGATATACACGATTTCGCTTCAAATTCTTGCGAAATAGCGATTTTAAACAAACGATTTAGCTTCAAATTCATGCGAAATGAACAATTTAGCTTCAGATTCATGCGAAATACACGAATTGGCTTTAAATCAACGCGAAACATACGATTTAGTTTCAATATCATGCGAAACACACGATTTCGCTTCAAATTCGTGCGAAATAGCGACTTTAAACAAACGATTTAGCTTCAAATTCATGCGAAATGAACAATTTAGCTTCAGATTAATGCGAAATACACGAATTAGCTTTAAATCAACGCGAAACATACGATTTAGCAGAAATATCATGCGATATACACGATTTCGCTTCAAATTCGTGAGAAATAGCGATTTTAAACAAACGATTTAGCTTCAAATTCATGCGAAATGAACAATTTAGCTTCAGATTCATGCGAAATACACGAATTAGCTTTAAATCAACGCGAAACATACGATTTAGCTTCAATAACATGCGAAACACACGATTTCGATTGAAATTCGTGCGAAATAGCGATTTTCAACAAACGATTTAGCTCCAAATTCATGCGAAATGAACAATTTAGCTTCAGATTAATGCGAAATACACGAATTGGCTTTAAATCAACGCGAAACATACGATTTAGTTTCAATATCATGCGAAACACACGATTTCGCTTCAAATTCGTGCGAAATAGCGATTTTAAACAAACGATTTAGCTTCAAATTCATGCGAAATGAACAATTTAGCTTCAGATTCATACGAAATACACGAATTAGCTTTAAATCAACGCGAAACATACGATATAGCTTCAATAACATGCGAAACACACGATTTCGCTTCAAATTCGTGCGAAATAGAGATTTTAAACAAACGATTTAGCTTCACATTCATGCGAAATGAACAATTTAGCTTCAGATTCATGCGAAATACACGAATTAGCTTTAAATCAACGCGAAACATACGATTTAGCAGAAATATCATGCGATATACACGATTTCGCTTCAAATTCTTCCGAAATAGCGATTTTAAACAAACGATTTAGCTTCAAATTCATGTGATATGAACTATTTAACTTCAGATTCATGCGAAATACACGAATTAGCTTTAAATCAACGCGAAACATACGATGTAACTTCAATATCATGCGAAACACACGATTTCGATTCAAATTCGTGCGAAGTAGGGATTTTAAACAAACGATTTAGCTTCAAATTCATGCGAAATGAACAATTTAGCTTCAGATTAATGCGAAATACACGAATTAGCTTTAAATCAATGCGAAACATACGATTTATCGTCAATATCATGCGAAACACACGATTTCGCTTCAAATTCGTGCGAAATAGAGATTTTAAACAAAGATTTAGCTTCAAATTCATGCGAAATGAACAATTTAGATTCAGATTAATGCGAAATTCACGAATTAGATTTAAATCGACGCGAAACATACGATTTAGCTTCAATATCATGCGATATACACGATTTCGCTTCAAATTCGTGCGAAATAGCGATTTTAAACAAACGATTTAGCTTCACATTCATGAGAAATGAACAATTTAGCTTCAGATTAATGCGAAATACACGAATTAGCTTTACATCAACGCGAAACATACGATTTAGCAGAAATATCATGCGATATACACGATTTCGCTTCAAATTCTTGCGAAATAGCGATTTTAAACAAACGATTTAGCTTCAAATTCATGCGATATGAACTATTTAACTTCAGATTCATGCGAAATACACGAATTAGCTTTAAATCAATGCGAAACATACGATTTATCGTCAATATCATGCGAAACACACGATTTCGCTTCAAATTCATGCGAAATGAACAATTTAGCTTCAGATTAATGCGAAATACACGAATTAGCTTTAAATCAACGCGAAACATACGATTTAGCAGAAATATCATGCGATATACACGATTTCGCTTCAAATTCGTGAGAAATAGCGATTTTAAACAAACGATTTAGCTTCAAATTCATGCGAAATGAACAATTTAGCTTCAGATTCATGCGAAATACACGAAATAGCTTTAAATCAACGGGAAACATACGATTTAACTTCAATATCAAGCGATATACACGATTTCGCTTCAAATTCGTGAGAAATAGCGATTTTAAACAAACGATTTAGCTTCAAATTCATGCGAAATGAACAATTTAGCTTCAGATTCATGCGAAATACACGAACTAGCTTTAAATCAACGCGAAACATACGATTTAGCTTCAATATCATGCGAAACACACGATTTCGATTCAAATTCGTGCGAAGTAGAGATTTTAAACAAACGATTTAGCTTCAAATTCATGCGAAATGAACAATTTTACTTCAGATTCATGCGAAATTCACGAATTAGATTTAAATCGACGCGAAACATACGATTTAGCTTCAATATCATGCGATATACACGATTTCGCTTCAAATTCGTGCGAAATAGCGATTTTAAACAAACGATTTAGCTTCAAATTCATGCGAAATGAACAATTTAGCTTCAGATTAATGCGAAATACACGAATTAGCTTTACATCAACGCGAAACATACGATTTAGCAGAAATATCATGCGATATACACGATTTCGCTTCAAATTCTTGCGAAATAGCGATTTTAAACAAACGATTTAGCTTCAAATTCATGCGAAATGAACAATTTAGCTTCAGATTCATGCGAAATACACGAATTGGCTTTAAATCAACGCGAAACATACGATTTAGTTTCAATATCATGCGAAACACACGATTTCGCTTCAAATTCGTGCGAAATAGCGATTTTAAACAAACGATTTAGCTTCAAATTCATGCGAAATGAACAATTTAGCTTCAGATTAATGCGAAATACACGAATTAGCTTTAAATCAACGCGAAACATACGATTTAACTTCAATATCATGCGATATACACGATTTCGCTTCAAATTCGTGAGAAATAGCGATTTTAAACAAACGATTTAGCTTCAAATTCATGCGAAATGAACAATTTAGCTTCAGATTCATGCGAAATACACGAATTAGCTTTAAATCAACGCGAAACATACGATTTAGCTTCAATAACATGCGAAACACACGATTTCGATTGAAATTCGTGCGAAATAGCGATTTTCAACAAACGATTTAGCTCCAAATTCATGCGAAATGAACAATTTAGCTTCAGATTAATGCGAAATACACGAATTGGCTTTAAATCAACGCGAAACATACGATTTAGTTTCAATATCATGCGAAACACACGATTTCGCTTCAAATTCGTGCGAAATAGCGATTTTAAACAAACGATTTAGCTTCAAATTCATGCGAAATGAACAATTTAGCTTCAGATTCATGCGAAATACACGAATTAGCTTTAAATCAACGCGAAACATACGATATAGCTTCAATAACATGCGAAACACACGATTTCGCTTCAAATTCGTGCGAAATAGAGATTTTAAACAAACGATTTAGCTTCACATTCATGCGAAATGAACAATTTAGCTTCAGATTCATGCGAAATACACGAATTAGCTTTAAATCAACGCGAAACATACGATTTAGCAGAAATATCATGCGATATACACGATTTCGCTTCAAATTCTTCCGAAATAGCGATTTTAAACAAACGAATTAGCTTCAAATTCATGTGATATGAACTATTTAACTTCAGATTCATGCGAAATACACGAATTAGCTTTAAATCAACGCGAAACATACGATGTAACTTCAATATCATGCGAAACACACAATTTCGATTCAAATTCGTGCGAAGTAGGGATTTTAAACAAACGATTTAGCTTCAAATTCATGCGAAATGAACAATTTAGCTTCAGATTAATGCGAAATACACGAATTAGCTTTAAATCAATGCGAAACATACGATTTATCGTCAATATCATGCGAAACACACGATTTCGCTTCAAATTCGTGCGAAATAGAGATTTTAAACAAAGATTTAGCTTCAAATTCATGCGAAATGAACAATTTAGATTCAGATTAATGCGAAATACACGAATTAGCTTTAAATCAACGCGAAACATACGATTTAGCAGAAATATCATGCGATATACACGAGTTCGCTTCAAATTCGTGAGAAATAGCGATTTTAAACAAACGATTTAGCTTCAAATTCATGCGAAATGAACAATTTCGCTTCAGATTCATGCGAAATACACGAAATAGCTTTAAATCAACGGGAAACATACGATTTAACTTCAATATCAAGCGATATACACGATTTCGCTTCAAATTCGTGAGAAATAGCGATTTTAAACAAACGATTTAGCTTCAAATTCATGCGAAATGAACAATTTAGCTTCAGATTCATGCGAAATACACGAATTAGCTTTAAATCAACGCGAAACATACGATTTAGCTTCAATATCATGCGAAACACACGATTTCGATTCAAATTCGTGCGAAGTAGAGATTTTAAACAAACGATTTAGCTTCAAATTCATGCGAAATGAACAATTTAACTTCAGATTCATGCGAAATTCACGAATTAGATTTAAATCGACGCGAAACATACGATTTAGCTTCAATATCATGCGATATACACGATTTCGCTTCAAATTCGTGCGAAATAGCGATTTTAAACAAACGATTTAGCTTCACATTCATGAGAAATGAACAATTTAGCTTCAGATTAATGCGAAATACACGAATTAGCTTTACATCAACGCGAAACATACGATTTAGCAGAAATATCATGCGATATACACGATTTCGCTTCAAATTCTTGCGAAATAGCGATTTTAAACAAACGATTTAGCTTCAAATTCATGCGATATGAACTATTTAACTTCAGATTCATGCGAAATACACGAATTAGCTTTAAATCAATGCGAAACATACGATTTATCGTCAATATCATGCGAAACACACGATTTCGCTTCAAATTCGTGCGAAATAGAGATTTTAAACAAAGATTTAGCTTCAAATTCATGCGAAATGAACAATTTAGCTTCAGATTAATGCGAAATACACGAATTGGCTTTAAATCAACGCGAAACATACGATTTAGTTTCAATATCAAGCGAAACACACGACTTCGCTTCAAATTCGTGCGAAATAGCGATTTTAAACAAACGATTTAGCTTCAAATTCATGTGATATGAACAATTTAGCTTCAGATTAATGCGAAATACACGAATTAGCTCTAAATCAACACGAAACATACGATTTAGCAGAAATATCATGCGATATACACGATTTCGCTTCAAATTCTTGCGAAATAGCGATTTTAAACAAACGATTTAGCTTCAAATTCATGTGATATGAACTATTTAACATCAGATTAATGCGAAATACACGAATTAGCTTTAAATCAACGCGAAACATACGATTTAACTTCAATATCAAGCGATATACACGATTTCGCTTCAAATTGGTGAGAAATAGCGATTTTAAACAAACGATTTAGCTTCAAATTCATGCGAAATGAACAATTTAGCTTCAGATTCATGCGAAATACACGAATTGGCTTCAAATCAACGCGAAACATACGATTTAGTTTCAATATCATGCGAAACACACGATTTCGCTTCAAATTCGTGCGAAATAGCGATTTTAAACAAACGATTTAGCTTCAAATTCATGTGATATGAACAATTTAGCTTCAGATTCATGCGAAATACACGAATTAGCTTTAAATCAACGCGAAACATACGATTTAGCAGAAATATCATGCGATATACACGATTTCGCTTCAAATTCTTCCGAAATAGCGATTTTAAACAAACGATTTAGCTTCAAATTCATGTGATATGAACTATTTAACTTCAGATTCATGCGAAATACACGAATTAGCTTTAAATCAACGCGAAACATACGATGTAACTTCAATATCATGCGAAACACACGATTTCGATTCAAATTCGTGCGAAGTAGGGATTTTAAACAAACGATTTAGCTTCAAATTCATGCGAAATGAACAATTTAGCTTCATATTCATGCGAAATACACGAATTAGCTTTAAATCAACGCGAAACATACGATTTAGCTTCAATATCATGCGAAACACACGATTTCGATGCAAATTCGTGAAAAGTAGAGATTTTAAACAAACGATTTAGCTTCAAATTCATGCGAAATGAACAATTTAACTTCAGATTCATGCGAAATACACGAATTAGATTTAAATCAACGCGAAACATACGATTTAGCAGAAATATCATGCGATATACACGATTTCGCTTCAAATTCTTGCGAAATAGCGATTTTAAACAAACGATTTAGCTTCAAATTCATGCGATATGAACTATTTAACTTCAGATTCATGCGAAATACACGAATTAGCTTTAAATCAATGCGAAACATACGATTTATCGTCAATATCATGCGATATACACGATTTCGCTTCAAATTCTTGCGAAATAGCGATTTTAAACAAACGATTTAGCTTCAAATTCATGCGATATGAACTATTTAACTTCAGATTCATGCGAAATACACGAATTAGCTTTAAATCAATGCGAAACATACGATTTATCGTCAATATCATGCGAAACACACGATTTCGCTTCAAATTCGTGCGAAATAGAGATTTTAAACAAAGATTTATCTTCAAATTCATGTGATATGAACAATTTAGCTTCAGATTAATGCGAAATACACGAATTAGCTTTAAATCAACGCGAAACATACGATTTAACTTCAATATCATTCGAAACACACGATTTCGATTCAAATTCGTGCGAAATAGAGATTTTAAACAAACGATTTAGCTTCACATTCATGCGAAATGAACAATTTAGCTTCAGATTCATGCGAAATACACGAATTAGCTTTAAATCAACGCGAAACATACGATTTAGCAGAAATATCATGCGATATACACGATTTCGCTTCAAATTCTTACGAAATAGCGATTTTAAACAAACGATTTAGCTTCAAATTCATGTGATATGAACAATTTAGCTTCAGATTAATGCGAAATACACGAATTAGCTCTAAATCAAAGCGAAACATACGATTTAGCAGAAATATCATGCGATATACACGATTTCGCTTCAAATTCTTGCGAAATAGCGATTTTAAACAAACGATTTAGCTTCAAATTCATGTGATATGAACTATTTAACATCAGATTAATGCGAAATACACGAATTAGCTTTAAATCAACGCGTAACATACGATTTAACTTCAATATCAAGCGATATACACGATTTCGCTTCAAATTGGTGAGAAATAGCGATTTTAAACAAACGATTTAGCTTCAAATTCATGCGAAATGAACAATTTAGCTTCAAATTCATGCGAAGTACACGAATTAGCTTTAAATCAACGCGAAACATACGATTTAGCTTCAATAACATGCGAAACACACGATTTCGATTGAAATTCGTGCGAAATAGCGATTTTCAACAAACGATTTAGCTCCAAATTCATGCGAAATGAACAATTTAGCTTCAGATTAATGCGAAATACACGAATTGGCTTTAAATCAACGCGAAACATACGATTTAGTTTCAATATCATGCGAAACACACGATTTCGCTTCAAATTCGTGCGAAGTAGAGATTTTAAACAACGATTTAGCTTCAAATTCATGCGAAATGAACAATTTAACTTCAGATTCATGCGAAATACACGAATTAGATTTAAATCAACGCGAAACATACGATTTAGCTTCAATATCATGCGATATACACGATTTCGCTTCAAATTCGTGCGAAATAGCGATTTTAAACAAACGATTTAGCTTCAAATTCATGCGAAATGAACAATTTAGCTTCAGATTAATGCGAAATACACGAATTAGCTTTACATCAACGCGAAACATACGATTTAGCGGAAATATCATGCGATATACACGATTTCGCTTCAAATTCTTGCGAAATAGCGATTTTAAACAAACGATTTAGCTTCAAATTCATGCGATATGAACTATTTAACTTCAGATTCATGCGAAATACACGAATTAGCTTTAAATCAATGAGAAACATACGATTTATCGTCAATATCATGCGAAACACACGATTTCGCTTCAAATTCGTGCGAAATAGAGATTTTAAACAAAGATTTAGCTTCAAATTCATGCGAAATGAACAATTTAGCTTCAGATTAATGCGAAATACACGAATTGGCTTTAAATCAACGCGAAACATACGATTTAGTTTCAATATCAAGCGAAACACACGATTTCGCTTCAAATTCGTGCGAAATAGCGATTTTAAACAAACGATTTAGCTTCAAATTCATGTGATATGAACAATTTAGCTTCAGATTAATGCGAAATACTCGAATTAGCTCTAAATCAACGCGAAACATACGATTTAGCAGAAATATCGTGCGATATACACGATTTCGCTTCAAATTCTTGCGAAATAGCGATTTTAAACAAACGATTTAGCTTCAAATTCATGTGATATGAACTATTTAACATCAGATTAATGCGAAATACACGAATTAGCTTTAAATCAACGCGAAACATACGATTTAACTTCAATATCAAGCGATATACACGATTTCGCTTCAAATTGGAGAGAAATAGCGATTTTAAACAAACGATTTAGCTTCAAATTCATGCGAAATGAACAATTTAGCTTCAGATTCATGCGAAATACACGAATTGGCTTTAAATCAACGCGAAACATACGATTTAGTTTCAATATCATGCGAAACACACGATTTCGATTCAAATTCGTGCGAAATAGAGATTTTAAACAAACGATTTAGCTTCAAATTCATGCGAAATGAACAATTTAGCTTCAGATTCATGCGAAATACACGAATTAGCTTTAAATCAACGCGAAACATACGATTTAGCTTCAATATCATGCGATATACACGATTTCGCTTCAAATTCGTGCGAAATAGCGATTTTAAACAAACGATTTAGCTTCAAATTCATGCGAAATGAACAATTTAGCTTCAGATTAATGCGAAATACACGAATTAGCTTTAATTCAACGCGAAACATACGATTTAGCAGAAATATCATGCGATATACACGATTTCGCTTCAAATTCTTGCGAAATAGCGATTTTAAACAAACGATTTAGCTTCAAATTCATGTGATATGAACAATTTAGCTTCAGATTCATGCGAAATACACGAATTAGCTTTAAATCAACGCGAAACATACGATTTAGCAGAAATATCATGCGATATACACGATTTCGCTTCAAATTCGTGAGAAATAGCGATTTTAAACAAACGATTTAGCTTCAAATTCATGCGAAATGAACAATTTAGCTTCAGATTCATGCGAAATACACGAAATACCTTTAAATCAACGGGAAACATACGATTTAGCTTCAATATCATGCGAAACACACGATTTCGATGCAAATTCGTGAGAAATAGCGATTTTAAACAAACGATTTAGCTTCAAATTCATGCGATATGAACTATTTAACTTCAGATTCATGCGAAATACACGAATTAGCTTTAAATCAATGCGAAACATACGATTTATCGTCAATATCATGCGAAACACACGATTTCGCTTCAAATTCGTGCGAAATAGAGATTTTAAACAAAGATTTAGCTTCAAATTCATGCGAAATGAACAATTTAGCTTCAGATTAATGCGAAATACACGAATTGGCTTTAAATCAACGCGAAACATACGATTTAGTTTCAATATCAAGCGAAACACACGACTTCGCTTCAAATTCGTGCGAAATAGCGATTTTAAACAAACGATTTAGCTTCAAATTCATGTGATATGAACAATTTAGCTTCAGATTAATGCGAAATACACGAATTAGCTCTAAATCAACACGAAACATACGATTTAGCAGAAATATCATGCGATATACACGATTTCGCTTCAAATTCTTGCGAAATAGCGACTTTAAACAAACGATTTAGCTTCAAATTCATGTGATATGAACTATTTAACATCAGATTAATGCGAAATACACGAATTAGCTTTAAATCAACGCGAAACATACGATTTAACTTCAATATCAAGCGATATACACGATTTCGCTTCAAATTGGTGAGAAATAGCGATTTTAAACAAACGATTTAGCTTCAAATTCATGCGAAATGAACAATTTAGCTTCAGATTCATGCGAAATACACGAATTGGCTTCAAATCAACGCGAAACATACGATTTAGTTTCAATATCATGCGAAACACACGATTTCGCTTCAAATTCGTGCGAAATAGCGATTTTAAACAAACGATTTAGCTTCAAATTCATGTGATATGAACAATTTAGCTTCAGATTAATGCGAAATACACGAATTAGCTTTAAATCAACGCGAAACATACGATTTAACTTCAATATCATTCGAAACACACGATTTCGATTCAAATTCGTGCGAAATAGAGATTTTAAACAAACGATTTAGCTTCACATTCATGCGAAATGAACAATTTAGCTTCAGATTCATGCGAAATACACGAATTAGCTTTAAATCAACGCGAAACATACGATTTAGCAGGAATATCATGCGATATACACGATTTCGCTTCAAATTCTTCCGAAATAGCGATTTTAAACAAACGATTTAGCTTCAAATTCATGTGATATGAACTATTTAACTTCAGATTCATGCGAAATACACGAATTAGCTTTAAATCAACGCGAAACATACGATGTAACTTCAATATCATGCGAAACACACGATTTCGATTCAAATTCGTGCGAAGTAGGGATTTTAAACAAACGATTTAGCTTCAAATTCATGCGAAATGAACAATTTAGCTTCATATTCATGCGAAATACACGAATTAGCTTTAAATCAACGCGAAACATACGATTTAGCTTCAATATCATGCGAAACACACGATTTCGATGCAAATTCGTGCGAAGTAGAGATTTTAAACAAACGATTTAGCTTCAAATTCATGCGAAATGAACAATTTAACTTCAGATTCATGCGAAATACACGAATTAGATTTAAATCAACGCGAAACATACGATTTAGCTTCAATATCATGCGATATACACGATTTCGCTTCAAATTCGTGCGAAATAGCGATTTTAAACAAACGATTTAGCTTCAAATTCATGCGAAATGAACAATTTAGCTTCAGATTAATGCGAAATACACGAATTAGCTTTACATCAACGCGAAACATACGATTTAGCAGAAATATCATGCGATATACACGATTTCGCTTCAAATTCTTGCGAAATAGCGATTTTAAACAAACGATTTAGCTTCAAATTCATGCGATATGAACTATTTAACTTCAGATTCATGCGAAATACACGAATTAGCTTTAAATCAATGCGAAACATACGATTTATCGTCAATATCATGCGAAACACACGATTTCGCTTCAAATTCGTGCGAAATAGAGATTTTAAACAAAGATTTATCTTCAAATTCATGTGATATGAACAATTTAGCTTCA
The DNA here is from genome assembly GCF_051020955.1 of Megalopta genalis. Taxonomy (NCBI): domain Eukaryota; kingdom Metazoa; phylum Arthropoda; class Insecta; order Hymenoptera; family Halictidae; genus Megalopta; species Megalopta genalis. The sequence continues at coordinate 25,063 of NW_027476635.1, forward strand.
GATTAATGCGAAATACACGAATTAGCTTTAAATCAACGCGAAACATACGATTTAGCAGAAATATCATGCGATATACACGATTTCGCTTCAAATTCCTGCGAAATAGCGATTTTAAACAAACGATTTAGCTTCAAATTCATGTGATATGAACTATTTAACTTCAGATTCATGCGAAATACACGAATTAGCTTTAAATCAACGCGAAACATACGATGTAACTTCAATATCATGCGAAACACACGATTTCGATTCAAATTGGTGAGAAATAGCGATTTTAAACAAACGATTTAGCTTCAAATTCATGCGAAATGAACAATTTAGCTTCAGATTCATGCAAAAAATACACGAATTAGCTTTAAATCAATGCGAAACATACGATTTATCGTCAATATCATGCGAAACACACGATTTCGCTTCAAATTCGTGCGAAATAGCGATTTTAAACAAACGATTTAGCTTCAAATTCATGCGAAATGAACAATTTAGCTTCAGATTAATGCGAAATACACGAATTGGCTTTAAATCAACGCGAAACATACGATTTAGTTTCAATATCAAGCGAAACACACGACTTCGCTTCAAATTCGTGCGAAATAGCGATTTTAAACAAACGATTTAGCTTCAAATTCATGTGATATGAACAATTTAGCTTCAGATTAATGCGAAATACACGAATTAGCTCTAAATCAACACGAAACATACGATTTAGCAGAAATATCATGCGATATACACGATTTCGCTTCAAATTCTTGCGAAATAGCGATTTTAAACAAACGATTTAGCTTCAAATTCATGTGATATGAACTATTTAACATCAGATTAATTCGAAATACACGAATTAGCTTTAAATCAACGCGTAACATACGATTTAACTTCAATATCAAGCGATATACACGATTTCGCTTCAAATTGGTGAGAAATAGCGATTTTAAACAAACGATTTAGCTTCAAATTCATGCGAAATGAACAATTTAGCTTCAAATTCATGCGAAGTACACGAATTAGCTTTAAATCAACGCGAAACATACGATTTAGCTTCAATAACATGCGAAACACACGATTTCGATTGAAATTCGTGCGAAATAGCGATTTTCAACAAACGATTTAGCTCCAAATTCATGCGAAATGAACAATTTAGCTTCAGATTAATGCGAAATACACGAATTGGCTTTAAATCAACGCGAAACATACGATTTAGTTTCAATATCATGCGAAACACACGATTTCGCTTCAAATTCGTGCGAAGTAGAGATTTTAAACAACGATTTAGCTTCAAATTCATGCGAAATGAACAATTTAACTTCAGATTCATGCGAAATACACGAATTAGATTTAAATCAACGCGAAACATACGATTTAGCTTCAATATCATGCGATATACACGATTTCGCTTCAAATTCGTGCGAAATAGCGATTTTAAACAAACGATTTAGCTTCAAATTCATGCGAAATGAACAATTTAGCTTCAGATTAATGCGAAATACACGAATTAGCTTTACATCAACGCGAAACATACGATTTAGCGGAAATATCATGCGATATACACGATTTCGCTTCAAATTCTTGCGAAATAGCGATTTTAAACAAACGATTTAGCTTCAAATTCATGCGATATGAACTATTTAACTTCAGATTTGTTACGTCCCGCGGCGTCGTTTCCCGAAAATATATATATATTCGCACGAATACCGCGGATCAAGACGTACGTTGCAAACCTTTGGGTACACACGCGACTCGTACGTTCGGTGTATTACCGGGATCTCATGCGTTCGCGAATAGGCGGTTTACAAAAGGCACTCACCGGACGGTCTAGTACATCGGGTCGATAGACCGGGCGACCTCGAGGGCTCGGAGTGCGGCTCGCTTCAAGATGAACGTCGTGTAGCGCCTTCGACGTGGGTCTCCCTTCGCGTAGACTGGAGGGTAGGACGTGGTATCGTCTATGTCGATCGGACGGGGCTCGCTCCACTGGACCAGCTCGACGTATGGATGTCTCACGGCTCGCTGAAGCTGGGCGATGATACGGGCCTCGTAGTTTCGTTGGCGGTCGAATCTCCGTGAGCCGTCAGCGATCGCGCTGGTTTTTCGGCAAAGCTTCCGAAGCTGATATTTACGACCGGCGCGTTTTGGCATGGGGAGCTTATGTCGCTTAGAAGGACTGTTGTCAGGTTCCAACCGAAAGCCTCAAGTCTCTATACCGAGCATTCAGGGTGAGCTCCGTGCGTATATTAACTTGGCAGTCAGAAAGGGTTTAGACAACCGTTCGACCATAGGCGACAATCGTTTCCTTTGCCGTGAAGAAGTTAGGATTGAAGATTGAAGGGTACGACAATAACTAAGTATTAAAGAATATATTCAAGATTAAGATACACTTAGACTCCTAATATTAACTACGACTGGGAGTAGAGTTGAAATAGTAAAGTGCGGGGAGGTCTCCAGAGGAAGTCGTTCCTCGGTGGAGCTGGGAGTAGAACTGACGATCTTCGCTGGTGCTCTGACCTCCTTCGGTTGTGGGGGCGCTGCTGCTCCGGGGAGGTACGAGTGGGGCGTACCATGTGGTGGGGAATCCTCCGGAGTGGGGATGCCGGGGAATGCTGGTGAGTCGGCTAGTGGAGCGCGTCTTTGGTGTTCTATAGCTAACGCTTGCACACGTCTTACGGTATTACGCATATGGTAACATCAGTGGAAGAGTCGGTAAACGCTTGAAAGCTTCTTATGGTATTACTCGTATGGTAACGTTGGCGGAGGTGTCGGTAATGGGTTGAACGGTAGGATGGGTATCGGGAGAGCGTAGGATAGGGGCTTGAATGTAGTATATCTTCCTATAATTAGTTCGGGTTAATATATATAATCTATGTTCTTATGGCTAGGTCGATTTGAAGGCCCGGGCCTGAAAAGGGTGTCAAATTACGATGTAATTTGACACCTATTTCCAAAATTTTTCGAGCGCCCGGCGCTCGACCCGGCAAGGCGTTGGCTTGCCGAATCCGCATTTATATGGTTACATCAATACGTCGGGAGACGTAACACCTCCCCCCCTGGGAGAAAGAAAAATGATGATAGTCATTTTTCTTCCTCGTCTGAGTCGGCGAGGAGAGACCGTTTCTTATACGATACGTATTTATCAGTACGCTCGATAGAGTTTTCAAAGTCGTTAGAGTTCTTTGTTTTTGAGTCCGTTTGCTCTTCCTTATCGACTATAACGCTTGTTAAAGGGATACACTCGGTCGTGGTACACTTGGGGGGCACTTCACTGACACTTTGTTTGTGCTTTAGGTAAAGGCAGAAGTGCGCCAGGGCACTCCACGATGCTGCGAGGAGCTGGAGACTCCACCCGTAGGCCGCGTGTAGAGCGATCCCGTTGAGGATTGTGTTGATGCAAAGTTTGATGATTCGTATGGCCAAGTATATTCCCATGAACCCAGCCATTATGGAGCCGAATTCGATGAAGGTGCCCCATATTTTCTTGCTAGTTGATTCTGCGATCTGTTTCAAGGTGTCCTCATCCATCAGATTGTGCAGTTTCACGGATCCGTCTGCGTACGATCTGCCTGATGCGCCTTGTGCCAGTGCATTTATTACTGCCATCTTTTCGATAGGGAACATGATGTGCTCATTAAGTTTTTGGATGTCTTCCTGTGTGTATATTCCGCCGGTAGCAAGATTTGTTGGGTCAATGTATTTCCATGCAGATGTTGTTATCGGCTGGAGTGGCGGAGGTGGTATACTCTCTACTGGTCGAGGCGTAATCTTGTACCATGCCCCGTGAATTTGGTAGATCGGTGGAATCAATTCGTTGCATACTCTTTTAGTGCCTGTTCTTGTGAGGATATGCGTGCGTGGTGTCAGGAAGAACGAATTGTTTCTATAGGTGACGGGAAGTTCGTCGTAGCACTCCTCTGTCTTCCTGAGGACGCACTGAACGGGTATGCACTTGACGACGTATATGGCTTCTCCGGCGGGAATGGCCATGTAACCGGGCTCTTTTACCAATGTTGTGGCGACTTCTGCCGGTGATATGTGGATTAGTGAGATAACATTTTTCAAGACCTGGCGTTCCAGTGCGCATTTTTGGTTGATGATGTCTCTATACATTGTGATGATTTGGGACCGGAGGTGCTTCTCGATATACACGAATTTCGTGTTTACATAAGTGACTATGTCCAGGCTATTGATCTTGGTTTTGGTAATTGATTTGAATTTTCCTTCTTGGTCTGTTTCTAGGAGGAGCAGCTTCGGGTGTTCGGTCCGGATTAGCGTGTAGCCGCAGATCTGCGTCCGGCCGGTGCTCGTGAGTGCGAATACGGTGTCGCCGGATGCCACTGTGTAAGTTGGAGTGTTGCTGTGGTTTGGTGTGAAGACTTTGGTAGATCTGCCATCGAAGAGGACTTCATATTTGTTGAAGGCGCACTGGTCGGTAGGCATGCTGTCCCAAAAGGTGAATCCGTCTTCCGGATCCGTGCAGTATTCCCTGTCGAGTGTGCACCGGTGTCCTGTGGGTAGGAGTATCTCATTGGTCGAGATTTTGGTTGAGGCGCTGAAGTTTTTTAGAGTGACTCTGATCACTGCTTGCACTATGACTTGGTTCCAAGTGCCGAAAGGGTCGCTATACGTAGTTCCGCCGCATGTTCCGTCCTGCAGAATGGAACCTGCCAGTGTAATACTTCTCGTGGTGGTGCTGTTGCTCATTAGTCCCACTAATTGGTTGTTGGGCGGTAGCACAAGTACGCCTGAGTTATGCATTGTTTTGCATATGTCTCTTGGAGTGTTGAGAAGGTACTGTTGGCGGCCGTTATTCACTACGGACATGTGGGAGTGCATGCCGCAATAGTAGATGGTCCGATCTATTTCAACTTTGCATTGGAAGGTTGTGGTCTCCTCGAAGTCGACTATCTGGAGGAGCTGAATACTGACGTTTTGGACTGTCGGTTCGGTATCGGAAAATTCGCAGAGCGGTTTGTCTACTGTGGAGAACGTAGTCGCGTTTACGGTCGAACTTCCACAGTCGTAGCCTATCACTGCTGAGGCTGTACGTATGAGAGTGAAGATTAGAAGTGGTGCGGTCATGTTCATGTTGGCGGTGTTGGATGCAGACTGAGGGTTGTCTCGGAGCTCGCTCACTGTTTTATACCGGTGCTGTCCTATGTTCCGAGTGGTGGGGTTTGGGGTTTGGGGTGGGGGCGAACGCGTCTCTGTTACACTTTGCACTCTGAGGTGTCCTGTTGGGGCGTGTTTCAGTTTGTCCGTATGGACCACTCGCGAACCAGACTTATAGTTTATCCTTACATTTCTATCGCTTATACATTCCACAATTTCGTACGGGCCGGAATATTCGTCGTCGAACTTACTTTTACGCGGCTCTTTGAGTAGATACACATTGTCCCCGACGGAAAAGGATTGAGCATTCGTTTTCCTGTCGTAATACTTTTTAGAGCGATACTTTGCGGATTCCAAGTTCTCTCGGGCTGTCCCTACTGTTTCGGAGATTCTTGATTGAAGATTTTCTAAATATTTGTTGTATGACTCGTCTGACGAGTCGTGCATTGCGGTATTTGCTGAGGGAGTCCTAGCTATTGTACCGAAGACAAGCTCGTGAGGGGTGAACAGTGTGCCTTCGTGCGTACTCGTGTTATATGAGAAGGTTGCGAACGGCAGCCACTCGTCCCAGTTTCCCTTCGTTATGTACTGTTTCAGATATTCCGTTAAAACGTGGTGAGAACGTTCTACTGAGCCGTTGCTTTGGGGTCTGAACGCGGTTGTTTTGAATTGTGTGATCTTGAATCGCTTAGCTACATTTCTCATGAGAGAACTGAGGAAATTCGTTCCTTGATCAGTCAGTATACCCTTTGGCGCGCCGAAACGGCAAATAAATTCCTGGGTAAACGCATTCGCGATTTCTATCGCGTTCGCGTTTCTTAGTGGGATGGCTAGGGAGTATTTTGTGAGGAGGTCTTGGATTGTTAAGATGTAGGAGAAGTCGTTAGGTGAAGTGGGAAGCGGGCCTACAATATCCATTGAAACTTTCTCGAAAGCGCTACCGGGCGTGTCAGTTATCGTCATGGGTTGTCTTGTTTTAACGCGGACTAATTTTTTTCGTTGGCATGATTCACACGAATTTACGAATTCTTGGACTTCTTTTTTGAGTGTGGGCCAAAAATATCTTTCCCTGATTCTCCTGTACGTTTTCGTAATGCCTTTGTGTCCCGCGAAGGCTGAGTCGTGGTTTTCAGATATTATGGAGGATCGATCGTTGATCGGGGGTATCCGAACTTCGTTACCGCAGGCGAAAATTTGTGTGTTGGTGTTTGAAAATAGTTCTAAGAGAATTTTGTAAATGCTGATCCAGGGTGTCTCGTCTATTGATATCTTTGATATGCTAAAGGAATCGAGTTGTAGTTCGGTCACGACGTCCAGTATTGATCTGAGAGACTCTGTTATGTTTTCGTGCGAGGCCGCGTGATGTTTTGTGGATTTTATGGGGAGTAGGATTAATTTCTTCTTTCCGGAGTTCAATACTTTTGCCCTGGACAACGTTAGGTTTTCGAGTGGTGGTATTCTACCGGCTGAGAACAGATCTACTGCCCCGGGGTCCACGGGTTGGCCGTCCATTGTTATGAACGCCACCAGGTTATCGTCGCGCATAATCAACCGGTCGCGTGTATGCACGAACGTTCTTCTATTTGGTTTCGCGGGGTGGTTGTATTGTTCGAATATGTTCTCGCTACTGTCGGTTTCCGATTGTGATTCGGGGCTGGACGTGACTGCTCTGTCGGTGGGCGTGTCCACTGTTATCGTAGGAGAGCGAGGAGTGTGCGGAGGGGAATGGGCGGTTGGGGATTGGTGAGATGAAGGCGAGGCGTTGGGTGAAAATGGCAGATCTTTTCGTGAAGATGGCGGGCTAGGTGGCGGTTGGTTGGGGCGGGGAGTGGAAGGAACATTTCGCGATGGTGGCCGTCGGCCGAGGATTGGTGACGGGTTCTGTGGGGTGGGTGGAAGGGGTCGCGGTGGTCGTTTAACGGCGTCGAACATGTCGGAGGACCCGGAGCCAGAGGACATTGGAAGGGTGCTCACGGGGTTGCGTGAAAGCGCGTCCGCGTTTAAATTGGTTTTTCCTGTTTTGTAAGTGATCCGGTAATCGAACTCGGCCAGTTTCAGGCGCCAACGGAGCAGCCTGGACGTAGGGTCTTTGACTGAGTTCATCCACACGAGTGGCTGATGATCTGTGATTAGGTTGAATTTGTGGCCGTAGATGTATGGCCGGAAATATTGCGTACAGTAAATGATGGCTAGGCACTCCTTCTCGATGGTTGAGTAATTTAATTCTGCACCGTGAAGTAGGCGAGATGCGTACGCGATGGGACGATCTTTCCCCTGTTCTCCCTGGCTAAGAATGCCGCCTATGGCATACCCCGAAGCATCTGTTGTTATGTTAAATTCTTTAGAGAAATCTGGATACTGTAATAGCGGCTCCGTGGTCAACACTTCTCGTAACGTGTGAAAGGCGTTTTCCTGTTGTTGACCCCAAACGAACTTGGTGTCCCTTTTTAGCAGCGTGGTTAGTGGTTTCGAGATGTTTGAAAAGTTTTTGATAAACCGTCTGTAATAGCCCGACAGACCAAGGAACTCGCGAAGGCTCTTTACGTTTTTGGGTTTGGGGAATTCTTTGACCGCAATAATTTTCTGTGGACAGGGCTTAACTCCGTCCTCCCCTATTATGTGGCCGAGGTACGCTACCTCGCGGTGCAAAAATCCGCATTTCGACGGTTGTAGTTTAAGGTTCGCGTCCCGCAACCTTTGGGCAAGCTTGTTGAACTTGGACTTGTGCTCTGATAAACTTCTCGCGTAGATAACTATGTCATCCAGGTACACGAAGAGCTCCGTGCCCTGGAGACCCGATAAAATATTGTCCATTAGCCTCTGAAAGGTGGCGGGGGCGTTCCGTAGGCCGAAGGGCATCCTTTTGAACTCGTAGTGTCCGTAAGGGGTTGAGAATGCCGTTTTCGCCGCGTCTTCGGGTTCCATTTCGATCTGGTGGAACCCGCTGGCCAAATCGAAAACGCTAAAATATTTTGCACTGCCGAGTTGATCTAAGATTTCTAGGATGCTTGGTAACGGGTAGGCATCCGGGATCGACTTTTCGTTTAAAGACCTGAAATCGACTACCATACGCCACCTTTTGTTCCCGTCGGCGTCGGGTTTCTTCGGGACAATCCACAAAGGGCTATTGAATGGTGACTTGGAAGGAGCTACGATATTTTGTTCCAACAACTCCTTCATCTGGTTATTGATTTCCTCTTTGTGGATTGGAGGGTATCTATACTGTTTTACATGTACGGGTATTTCGTCGGTTGTTATAATTTTATGTTTTACCGCGTTAGTCTTTCCCAGAGGCTCACCCGGGAGGTGGAAGACGTCGTGGTATTCGTAAATGATTTGGTCGACGTGTGATCTCTCCTCTTTGCTGAGATGACTCGTACTTATTATGTCGGTGATCTCTTTACGTCGCGAGTTAGGAGAGCTGGATTCGAAGTATTGAGCAACTGAATGAATTGAAATTGAATTGGTCTCGCGTGATTCCGCGGTATACTCGATGCCTTCCACCTCCTCCAGCTCCATGGTCGGCATGGGGAGGTCGACAGCCTTGTCCGAAGTGTTTACGCAGTTAACGAATGCTTTTCCGTTAGAGATTTTGACTAAGCAATGCGGCACCATCACGCCTGGTGTTAATTCGCATTTTCTAATGTAGCCTATTTCCGGGCCGGTGGCGTTCACCGCGATACACGCGCTCGCGCGTGGTCCGATAATACACCTATCTGCTGATAAAAACGAGAATTTATTTCCGTTCCAGACCAGGCTTTTGGTTCTGAACGATATCTCTGCCTCTCCCGAGAGGAATGCTGCTCCCAAAATTCCGTCCGCAGGAATTGGGAACGTATCAGGCACCACGTGGAATTCCACCACTGCGTTTGCTATGTTGACGGTGGTAGAACCCAGGGTTGCAACGCTTTCGTCAGTGATCCCCGATATATTAATACTATTCGCGACATCTACGACTATGCTTGGGTTAAGGAGCGATGCCTTGATTATATTCGGCTCGGCTCCAGTGTCGATCATAAATTTTCCGGTGGAAGGAAAGTCGGGGGACGAAACCATTACGTGTGGCACTTTGGTATCGGGGCTTAATGTGACTCGCGACACTCTTCCTCTGGTACAGTGTGTTCGCTCGATAACGTCCGGATCGATTGTGGGCGCGAGTTTTCGGTTACCTCCCGTCGCGGGTTCGGGTGAGACGGGAGGGGCCTCCCGTTTCCCTGCTGTTCGCGTATGCGGTTGTTGTACTCTCGCTTGCGACATTCGTGAATGTCGTGTCCCGGCGTCTTGCAGTAATTGCAAAATTTCTGCTGGTTTCGCGGGTATGAAGAGGAATTACCTTCGCGTCTGGGTGGAGGTATGTATACGTCGCGGCTTGGTGTGGCGTAATTGCTGCGCGGTCGTTCGTGGGAACGTGCCTCGCGGAACGGTGCGGGCGACGGTGACCGATATCGGCTTATCTCGGCGCGGATGTTTGGTCTGGTGTCGCGTTGGGTTTCGCCCCGGTTATCGCAGAACCGAACCTCGCGGATGTTATGCTTCTCGTATCTCACCTTATCGAGCTCTAGTTCCTTGAAGACGCTTATCGCTTCGTCATACACGCGGTGGAGAGGTTTATCTCTAAGGGGCCTGAGCTGCGACCGAATCGTGGGAACGGATCCTCGAATGAGGCAGTCCCTCGTGAAGTCATCTATTTCAAATATATCGGTGCGGCTTCTGTTGCAATCGATTATTGCATCGCGCAGATCTTTGACGCGACTAATGTAGTCTAATATGTGTTCGTTCGGACGCATGAAAATATTCGACAACTCTCCGCGATAGTGGTCGACAGTGTGGCATGATCCGAAAACATTTTTCAATCTGTCGCAAACTCCCGAGACTGTTCTTATAGGCCAGTCTTCTATTGCGATGTATGCGCGTCCGCGTAGTTTACTGACTATTAATTTTGCGAGAGTACCTTCCGCGTGTGGAGGAATCAGGGTCCTGGCTCGGAGGCACGTGCGAGTGAATTGGAGGACCGGCGGTTGAGATCCGTCGAACGTGGGTATGGATTCGGCCGCGGCTTTCAATGTTAGTCCGGAATTTTCTGGTTCGGGCATACTGCCTGTGTTCTGATTCGTTATTTCTGAGGCGCCCGAAGAAAGGGGGTTTTGTACGCGCGTTGCTTCGGTTTTTAAGATTTCAAGTTGTTCGCGTAGTTGGGCGTTCTCGTTGTGGATGGCTTCGCGGTCTAGGTCCATCTCTGACTGCGCTAGGGATACTTGAGATTGAAATTCCTCCTTTTTCCTCTCTAAGCTATTAGCTTGTTCTTGGAGGCGAGCCTCTTTATTAGCGAGGGACTTCTGGATCGCGAATAATTCGTCCTGCGTTAACTGTTTGGACTTGAGGTCGTATGTTTGCGAGCGCGTAGAAACCGCTGGAGGATTCGCGGGCATCATGAGAGGTTTAGCGATCCCACCGCTGCCACCAAATTGTTACGTCCCGCGGCGTCGTTTCCCGAAAATATATATATATTCGCACGAATACCGCGGATCAAGACGTACGTTGCAAACCTTTGGGTACACACGCGACTCGTACGTTCGGTGTATTACCGGGATCTCATGCGTTCGCGAATAGGCGGTTTACAAAAGGCACTCACCGGACGGTCTAGTACATCGGGTCGATAGACCGGGCGACCTCGAGGGCTCGGAGTGCGGCTCGCTTCAAGATGAACGTCGTGTAGCGCCTTCGACGTGGGTCTCCCTTCGCGTAGACTGGAGGGTAGGACGTGGTATCGTCTATGTCGATCGGACGGGGCTCGCTCCACTGGACCAGCTCGACGTATGGATGTCTCACGGCTCGCTGAAGCTGGGCGATGATACGGGCCTCGTAGTTTCGTTGGCGGTCGAATCTCCGTGAGCCGTCAGCGATCGCGCTGGTTTTTCGGCAAAGCTTCCGAAGCTGATATTTACGACCGGCGCGTTTTGGCATGGGGAGCTTATGTCGCTTAGAAGGACTGTTGTCAGGTTCCAACCGAAAGCCTCAAGTCTCTATACCGAGCATTCAGGGTGAGCTCCGTGCGTATATTAACTTGGCAGTCAGAAAGGGTTTAGACAACCGTTCGACCATAGGCGACACTCGTTTCCTTTGCCGTGAAGAAGTTAGGATTGAAGATTGAAGGGTACGACAATAACTAAGTATTAAAGAATATATTCAAGATTAAGATACACTTAGACTCCTAATATTAACTACGACTGGGAGTAGAGTTGAAATAGTAAAGTGCGGGGAGGTCTCCAGAGGAAGTCGTTCCTCGGTGGAGCTGGGAGTAGAACTGACGATCTTCGCTGGTGCTCTGACCTCCTTCGGTTGTGGGGGCGCTGCTGCTCCGGGGAGGTACGAGTGGGGCGTACCATGTGGTGGGGAATCCTCCGGAGTGGGGATGCCGGGGAATGCTGGTGAGTCGGCTAGTGGAGCGCGTCTTTGGTGTTCTATAGCTAACGCTTGCACACGTCTTACGGTATTACGCATATGGTAACATCAGTGGAAGAGTCGGTAAACGCTTGAACGCTTCTTATGGTATTACTCGTATGGTAACGTTGGCGGAGGTGTCGGTAATGGGTTGAACGGTAGGATGGGTATCGGGAGAGCGTAGGATAGGGGCTTGAATGTAGTATATCTTCCTATAATTAGTTCGGGTTAATATATATAATCTATGTTCTTATGGCTAGGTCGATTTGAAGGCCCGGGCCTGAAAAGGGTGTCAAATTACGATGTAATTTGACACCTATTTCCAAAATTTTTCGAGCGCCCGGCGCTCGACCCGGCAAGGCGTTGGCTTGCCGAATCCGCATTTATATGGTTACATCAATACGTCGGGAGACGTAACAGATTCATGCGAAATACACGAATTAGCTTTAAATCAATGAGAAACATACGATTTATCGTCAATATCATGCGATATACACGATTTCGCTTCAAATTCGTGCGAAATAGCGATTTTAAACAAACGATTTAGCTTCAAATTCATGCGAAATGAACAATTTAGCTTCAGATTAATGCGAAATACACGAATTAGCTTTAAATCAACGCGAAACATACGATTTAGCAGAAATATCATGCGATATACACGATTTCGCTTCAAATTCTTGCGAAATAGCGATTTTAAACAAACGATTTAGCTTCAAATTCATGTGATATGAACAATTTAGCTTCAGATTAATGCGAAATACACGAATTAGCTCTAAATCAAAGCGAAACATACGATTTAGCAGAAATATCATACGATATACACGATTTCGCTTCAAATTCTTGCGAAATAGCGATTTTAAACAAACGATTTAGCTTCAAATTCATGTGATATGAACTATTTAACATCAGATTCATGCGAAATACACGAATTAGCTTTAAATCAACGCGAAACATACGATTTAACTTCAATATCAAGCGATATACACGATTTCGCTTCAAATTGGTGAGAAATAGCGATTTTAAACAAACGATTTAGCTTCAAATTCATGCGAAATAAACAATTTAGCTTCAGATTCATGCGAAATACACGAATTGGCTTTAAATCAACGCGAAACATACGATTTAGTTTCAATATCATGCGAAACACACGATTTCGCTTCAAATTCGTGCGAAATAGCGATTTTAAACAAACGATTTAGCTTCAAATTCATGTGATATGAACAATTTAGCTTCAGATTAATGCGAAATACACGAATTAGCTTTAAATCAACGCGAAACATACGATTTAACTTCAATATCATTCGAAACACACGATTTCGATTCAAATTCGTGCGAAATAGAGATTTTAAACAAACGATTTAGCTTCACATTCATGCGAAATGAACAATTTAGCTTCAGATTCATGCGAAATACACGAATTAGCTTTAAATCAACGCGAAACATACGATTTAGCAGAAATATCATGCGATATACACGATTTCGCTTCAAATTCTTCCGAAATAGCGATTTTAAACAAACGATTTAGCTTCAAATTCATGTGATATGAACTATTTAACTTCAGATTCATGCGAAATACACGAATTAGCTTTAAATCATAGTGAAACATACGATGTAACTTCAATATCATGCGAAACACACGATTTCGATTCAAATTCGTGCGAAGTAGGGATTTTAAACAAACGATTTAGCTTCAAATTCATGCGAAATGAACAATTTAGCTTCAGATTAATGCGAAATACACGAATTAGCTTTAAATCAATGCGAAACATACGATTTATCGTCAATATCATGCGAAACACACGATTTCGCTTCAAATTCGTGCGAAATAGAGATTTTAAACAAAGATTTAGCTTCAAATTCATGCGAAATGAACAATTTAGATTCAGATTCATGCGAAATACACGAATTAGCTTTAAATCAACGCGAAACATACGATTTAGCAGAAATATCATGCGATATACACGATTTCGCTTCAAATTCTTGCGAAATAGCGATTTTAAACAAACGATTTAGCTTCAAATTCATGTGATATGAACAATTTAGCTTCAGATTAATGCGAAATACACGAATTAGCTCTAAATCAAAGCGAAACATACGATTTAGCAGAAATATCATACGATATACACGATTTCGCTTCAAATTCTTGCGAAATAGCGATTTTAAACAAACGATTTAGCTTCAAATTCATGTGATATGAACTATTTAACATCAGATTCATGCGAAATACACGAATTAGCTTTAAATCAACGCGAAACATACGATTTAACTTCAATATCAAGCGATATACACGATTTCGCTTCAAATTGGTGAGAAATAGCGATTTTAAACAAACGATTTAGCTTCAAATTCATGCGAAATAAACAATTTAGCTTCAGATTCATGCGAAATACACGAATTGGCTTTAAATCAACGCGAAACATACGATTTAGTTTCAATATCATGCGAAACACACGATTTCGCTTCAAATTCGTGCGAAATAGCGATTTTAAACAAACGATTTAGCTTCAAATTCATGTGATATGAACAATTTAGCTTCAGATTAATGCGAAATACACGAATTAGCTTTAAATCAACGCGAAACATACGATTTAACTTCAATATCATTCGAAACACACGATTTCGATTCAAATTCGTGCGAAATAGAGATTTTAAACAAACGATTTAGCTTCACATTCATGCGAAATGAACAATTTAGCTTCAGATTCATGCGAAATACACGAATTAGCTTTAAATCAACGCGAAACATACGATTTAGCAGAAATATCATGCGATATACACGATTTCGCTTCAAATTCTTCCGAAATAGCGATTTTAAACAAACGATTTAGCTTCAAATTCATGTGATATGAACTATTTAACTTCAGATTCATGCGAAATACACGAATTAGCTTTAAATCAACGTGAAACATACGATGTAACTTCAATATCATGCGAAACACACGATTTCGATTCAAATTCGTGCGAAGTAGGGATTTTAAACAAACGATTTAGCTTCAAATTCATGCGAAATGAACAATTTAGCTTCAGATTAATGCGAAATACACGAATTAGCTTTAAATCAATGCGAAACATACGATTTATCGTCAATATCATGCGAAACACACGATTTCGCTTCAAATTCGTGCGAAATAGAGATTTTAAACAAAGATTTAGCTTCAAATTCATGCGAAATGAACAATTTAGATTCAGATTCATGCGAAATACACGAATTAGCTTTAAATCAACGTGAAACATACGATGTAACTTCAATATCATGCGAAACACACGATTTCGATTCAAATTCGTGCGAAGTAGGGATTTTAAACAAACGATTTAGCTTCAAATTCATGCGAAATGAACAATTTAGCTTCAGATTCATGCGAAATACACGAATTAGCTTTAAATCAACGCGAAACATACGATTTAACTTCAATATCAAGCGATATACACGATTTCGCTTCAAATTGGTGAGAAATAGCGATTTTAAACAAACGATTTAGCTTCAAATTCATGCGAAATAAACAATTTAGCTTCAGATTCATGCGAAATACACGAATTGGCTTTAAATCAACGCGAAACATACGATTTAGTTTCAATATCATGCGAAACACACGATTTCGCTTCAAATTCGTGCGAAATAGCGATTTTAAACAAACGATTTAGCTTCAAATTCATGTGATATGAACAATTTAGCTTCAGATTAATGCGAAATACACGAATTAGCTTTAAATCAACGCGAAACATACGATTTAACTTCAATATCATTCGAAACACACGATTTCGATTCAAATTCGTGCGAAATAGAGATTTTAAACAAACGATTTAGCTTCACATTCATGCGAAATGAACAATTTAGCTTCAGATTCATGCGAAATACACGAATTAGCTTTAAATCAACGCGAAACATACGATTTAGCAGAAATATCATGCGATATACACGATTTCGCTTCAAATTCTTCCGAAATAGCGATTTTAAACAAACGATTTAGCTTCAAATTCATGTGATATGAACTATTTAACTTCAGATTCATGCGAAATACACGAATTAGCTTTAAATCAACGTGAAACATACGATGTAACTTCAATATCATGCGAAACACACGATTTCGATTCAAATTCGTGCGAAGTAGGGATTTTAAACAAACGATTTAGCTTCAAATTCATGCGAAATGAACAATTTAGCTTCAGATTAATGCGAAATACACGAATTAGCTTTAAATCAATGCGAAACATACGATTTATCGTCAATATCATGCGAAACACACGATTTCGCTTCAAATTCGTGCGAAATAGAGATTTTAAACAAAGATTTAGCTTCAAATTCATGCGAAATGAACAATTTAGATTCAGATTCATGCGAAATACACGAATTAGCTTTAAATCAACGCGAAACATACGATTTAGCAGAAATATCATGCGATATACACGATTTCGCTTCAAATTCTTGCGAAATAGCGATTTTAAACAAACGATTTAGCTTCATATTCATGCGAAATGAACAATTTTACTTCAGATTCATGCGAAATACACGAATTAGCTTTAAATCAATGCGAAACATACGATTTAACGTCAATATCATGCGAAACACACGATTTCGCTTCAAATTCGTGCGTAATAGAGATTTTTAACAAAGATTTAGCTTCAAATTCATGTGATATGAACAATTTAGCTTCAGATTAATGCGAAATACACGAATTAGCTTTAAATCAACGCGAAACATACGATTTAGCAGAAATATCATGCGATATACACGATTTCGCTTCAAATTCTTGCGAAATAGCGATTTTAAACAAACGATTTAGCTTCAAATTCATGCGAAATGAACAATTTAACTTCAGATTCATGCGAAATACACGAATTAGATTTAAATCAACGCGAAACATACGATTTAGCTTCAATATCATGCGATATACACGATTTCGCTTCAAATTCGTGCGAAATAGCGATTTTAAACAAACGATTTAGCTTCAAATTCATGCGAAATGAACAATTTAGCTTCAGATTAATGCGAAATACACGAATTAGCTTTACATCAACGCGAAACATACGATTTAGCGGAAATATCATGCGATATACACGATTTCGCTTCAAATTCTTGCGAAATAGCGATTTTAAACAAACGATTTAGCTTCAAATTCATGCGATATGAACTATTTAACTTCAGATTCATGCGAAATACACGAATTAGCTTTAAATCAATGAGAAACATACGATTTATCGTCAATATCATGCGAAACACACGATTTCGCTTCAAATTCGTGCGAAATAGAGATTTTAAACAAAGATTTAGCTTCAAATTCATGCGAAATGAACAATTTAGCTTCAGATTAATGCGAAATACACGAATTGGCTTTAAATCAACGCGAAACATACGATTTAGTTTCAATATCAAGCGAAACACACGATTTCGCTTCAAATTCGTGCGAAATAGCGATTTTAAACAAACGATTTAGCTTCAAATTCATGTGATATGAACAATTTAGCTTCAGATTAATGCGAAATACACGAATTAGCTCTAAATCAACGCGAAACATACGATTTAGCTTCAATATCATGCGAAACACACGATTTCGATTCAAATTCGTGCGAAGTAGAGATTTTAAACAAACGATTTAGCTTCAAATTCACGCGAAATGATCAATTTAACTTCAGATTCATGCGAAATACACGAATTAGCTTTAAATCAACGCGAAACATACGATGTAACTTCAATATCATGCGAAACACACGATTTCGATTCAAATTCGTGCGAAGTAGGGATTTTAAACAAACGATTTAGCTTCAAATTCATGCGAAATGAACAATTTAGCTTCAGATTCATGCGAAATACACGAATTAGCTTTAAATCAACGCGAAACATACGATTTAGCTTCAATATCATGCGATATACACGATTTCGCTTCAAATTCGTGCGAAATAGCGATTTTAAACAAACGATTTAGCTTCAAATTCATGCGAAATGAACAATTTAGCTTCAGATTAATGCGAAATACACGAATTAGCTTTAAATCAACGCGAAACATACGATTTAGCAGAAATATCATGCGATATACACGATTTCGCTTCAAATTCTTGCGAAATAGCGATTTTAAACAAACGATTTAGCTTCAAATTCATGTGATATGAACAATTTAGCTTCAGATTAATGCGAAATACACGAATTAGCTCTAAATCAAAGCGAAACATACGATTTAGCAGAAATATCATGCGATATACACGATTTCGCTTCAAATTCTTGCGAAATAGCGATTTTAAACAAACGATTTAGCTTCAAATTCATGTGATATGAACTATTTAACATCAGATTCATGCGAAATACACGAATTAGCTTTAAATCAACGCGAAACATACGATTTAACTTCAATATCAAGCGATATACACGATTTCGCTTCAAATTGGTGAGAAATAGCGATTTTAAACAAACGATTTAGCTTCAAATTCATGCGAAATAAACAATTTAGCTTCAGATTCATGCGAAATACACGAATTGGCTTTAAATCAACGCGAAACATACGATTTAGTTTCAATATCATGCGAAACACACGATTTCGCTTCAAATTCGTGCGAAATAGCGATTTTAAACAAACGATTTAGCTTCAAATTCATGTGATATGAACAATTTAGCTTCAGATTAATGCGAAATACACGAATTAGCTTTAAATCAACGCGAAACATACGATTTAACTTCAATATCATTCGAAACACACGATTTCGATTCAAATTCGTGCGAAATAGAGATTTTAAACAAACGATTTAGCTTCACATTCATGCGAAATGAACAATTTAGCTTCAGATTCATGCGAAATACACGAATTAGCTTTAAATCAACGCGAAACATACGATTTAGCAGAAATATCATGCGATATACACGATTTCGCTTCAAATTCTTCCGAAATAGCGATTTTAAACAAACGATTTAGCTTCAAATTCATGTGATATGAACTATTTAACTTCAGATTCATGCGAAATACACGAATTAGCTTTAAATCAACGTGAAACATACGATGTAACTTCAATATTGTTACGTCCCGGGGATCGAAATTCGCGTTGACTAGTGAACGCGTCGAATTCCACGGAGTTTAAACGTAAATTGCAATCTTTTCGTTCACGCGGCGCGGGGCGTCCGCGTCTAACTGGGATAACCACGAGGCGCTTGCAGGCGATTCACAATTCAGCACTCACCGGGCGGGGTATTCTAATCGGCACGCTGTTAGTACGTCGTGCGAGGATGAAGTAGACCAGTCGTCTCGGGTCGGCTTCGGGGATCTTGGCGACGTCGAGGATAGAAGCCGGAACGTCGAGTGACCTTGGCGTTGTCCAGGGAGTTTGGGCAGCTTGCAGCAGCTGTCGTAGACGGGCTTCTATGACGGCGTTAACCGTGAGTGCAGGATCACGTGAGTGTTGCGGGCGTTCCGCGTGAGATCTGCGCAGCTTCCTTAGTTGATAGGATCGACCGGCGTGTTTCGGCATGGACGTTAAATACAAGCGTGAGGCTAATGCAACGTGCAAATAGTGGCAATGGTACGACTCTCTACTAGTGCGGGGCTTACGGGGCGAGCGTCCAACACACACTGGTAGAAAGGGCTATTTCTCTAGGAGAATATACGTTCGTGCCGAGCATACGGGGCGTGCTCCAAGGCGCACGAAAGCGTATTCACAAATTAAGAAAATTATCAAGTAAGCAATTGTCCAGCCGATACTAGACAGTAATCACCAAGCCGATGTTGAATTATGTTAATGTCGAAGTTAGTTTAAGGAACTGGTAGTTGGTAATAACTTTCACTGAATTTATGTATATGAAATAAAAGTAGTATATTCTTGAATTAAAGTTACACTTGTAGACTTATACTTTAAGAGACTTAAAATTGTTAAGTACGAGCTAAGATTCAGAGTCGAAATGGAAATAGTAACGCGTAGCACTATGCGGAGTGCTGGCGGTGGACGTCTAGTCCAGGAGACGGCGGAGGTAGAACTGATGTTCCGAGCCGCTGCTCGGAGCTCCTCTGGTACGTCGAGGAGTGGGGGTCGCTGCTTGCGCGCGCTCGGTGCGGCGGAGAGTGGGGCTGCCTACGTCAGAGGTACGGGGCGCCGGCGTAGGCGTCGAGACGGCGGCCGGGAAAGTGAAGCAGGTATACAAGGGTTGAAAGGGTCGTGAAGGGTAGGCGAGGGCAAGATAAGTTAAATTTTGTGTAATGGTAAGGGATCTTAAAAGGGTAGGCGAGAGGAAAAGTGCAAGTGGAGATCTATGTATCGATAAGGGATCTTAAAAGGGTAGGCGAGAGGAAAAGTGCAAGTAGAGATCTATGTATCGATAAGGGATCTTAAAAGGGTTAGCGAGAGGAAAAGTGGTTGTACGGAAGAACGGCGACAGGCTGGCGCGACGGGTTGGCGCCAGTACTATGTTTGACTTAAGGTGTATTATGCGCGGTGCTATGCATGCGAATCGGTATAGTTGTTATTACTTAATTGTCTACCGGCTAACCTATGCTTATCGGCTATTCGTATATAAAGTCTTACATGATAATTTACACGCTACGCAATACGTCGCGAGACGTAACACCTCCCCCCCTCGGAAAGAAAAATGATGTAGTCATTTTTCGTCTTCGTCGTCCGAGAAGAGGTTTGGCTTCTTGGATCGTTTATATGTGACATATTTGCTAGTGGGTTTGACGTGTACTTCGAAAGAGTCTTTACTATTGGTGAGGGGTTCACTTAGGGTGGGCTTGTCTATGTCGATGCATTCTAAGGGGCTCACTTGGGTGTTCACTTCACTTAGTTCACTATGATTGTTTTTGCCTTTTAAGTAGAGGCAGAAGTGTGTGAGCGTGCTCCAAGTTGCCGCCAGGAGTTGTAGACTGCAACCGTATGCGGCGTGGAGCGCGATGCCGTTCAAGACGGTGTTGATTGCCGCCTTGATGCAACGAATTACCAGGTAGATGCCCATTAGTCCCGCCATGACGGAACCGAACTCCATGAACCCATTCCATATCTTTTTCCCTGTCGATTCGGCGATCCGTTCCAGCGTCGTTTCGTCTAGGAGATTGTATAGTTTTACTGAATCGGCCGCGAAGGCGCGGCCGGAGGCTCCTTGTGCCAGGGCGTTGATGACCGCTGCTTTCTCCGCCGGAAACATTATGTGGTCGTTTAGTTTCTGTATATCTTCTTGCGTGTAGATTCCGCCGTTTGCTAAGTTAGCGGGGTTGGTGTATCTCCAAGCGGCTTCGGTTAGTGGTTGGAGTGGCGGTGGTGGTATGCTTTCCACCGGTCGTGGCGTCATTCGGAACCACGTCCCGTGGATTTTGAATGCCGGCGAGATCAATTCGTTGCACTCTCTCTTGGTTCCCGTTTTTACTAGGATTCTCGTCCTCGGGGTTAGGAAAAAGGATTGATTTTGATGTTGTACCGGCAATTCGTCGAAGCAATCCGTAGTTTTCCGGAGTGAGCATTGTACCGGGATGCATTTTATCACGTGAATAGCCTCGCCTGACTGGATAGCCATGAATCCTGGTTCTTTCACCAGGGTAGTGGCGACCTCTGCCGGCGCTATGTGAATCAGCGAGATTACGTTTCTTAGGACTTGTTGTTCCAAGCGGCATTTCTGTCTCGTGATGTCGCGGTAGAGCGACAAAATTTGTGACCTTATGTGCTTCTCCATATATACGAATTTGGTATTTACGTACGTGAAGATGTCTAGGTTGTTAACGTTTTTCTTCTGTGCTGCCTTAAATCTGCCGTCTTTTCGGGTGTCCACGATAAGGAGTTTGGGGTGCTCCGTTTTCGTGAGTGTGTAGCCGCAGATCTGGGCGTGGCCGGTGCTGGTGAGTGCGAAAGCTGTGTCACCCGAAGTGACGGTGTAAACCGCCATGTTGGAGGATTTGGTTCCAACCTTCGTGGCCTTGCCTTCGTATAATACGTTGTATTGTTTTAGGTGGCAGCTGTCGTCTGGGAGGCTGTTCCAGTATGAGAACCCGTCCTCTGGGTCCATGCAATATTCCCTGTTGAGAGGGCAATGGTGTCCCGAGGGTAGGAAGACTTCTCCCGAGGAGAGTTTTACTGCCGAGTTGAAACTTTTGAGTGTTATTCTTATTACTGCTTGTACCACGACTCCTGTCCACGTGCCGAAGGGATCGCTGTACGTTGTGCCGCTGCAGGTTCCGTCCTGGAGGATTTCCCCAGCCAGCGTCAGGCTTCGAGTTGTTGTGCTGTTCCGGACCAGACCTGCGATCTACCCCGTTGGTGGGAGCATGAGTGTCCCCGAATCTTGCATCGTCCGGCATATGTCCTGTGGTGTGTTCAGTATGTATTGTTGCCTTCCATTGTTGACAACGGAGGTGTGCGAGTGCATGCCACAATGATATATAGTGCGGTCGACTTCGACCTTGCACTGTATTGTTCGAGTTTCGTCGAAATCCACCAGCTGGAGGAGCTGCACCTCTGTATTTTCGACATGTGGTTTGGCGTCGGTACCCTCGCATTTGGGCTTATCGACCGTGGAGAACGTGGTGACGTTGAGCGTGGTGCCGCTGCAGTCGTACCCGATGAGCGCAGTGGATGTTCGGAAGATGGCGAAGACTGCCAGAGTGGCCACGTAGTTCCTCATGCTGTTGTTGGATGGCGACTGTGCCTGGATCATCTCCTGCACCGTCTTATATCGCTGCGGTTGGGTGGGGGCCTCGCGGGCGGGGTAGGGGTTGATAAGGGTGCAGCCGACGCTGCTTACATGTACGGGTGGTTTGGGCGCGTGTTTCAGCTTATCTGAGTGTACCACGCGGGAGCCGGTCTTAAAACTAATTCTTACATTTTGATTGTTTAAGCATTCTAGTACGGTATACGGTCCGGTATATTCGTCGTCGAATTTCCCCTTCCGAGGTTCCTTTAATAGGAAGACCTTGTCTCCGACAGCGAAGGTTCGGACATTCGTTCGCCTATCGTAAAACCTTTTCGATCTTGCCTTCGCCATGGTCAGGTTCTCTCTTGCCTTCTGGGTGGTGCCCGATAGTTTTTCCTGCAGCCTTTCTAAATAGTGCGCGTACGATTCGTCGGTCGAGTCGTGGGCCGCGCTGTTTGCGGATGGTGTACGAGCCATGGTGCCGAACACGAGTTCATGGGGGGTGAATAGGGTACCTTCGTGCACACTAGTATTATACGCGAATGTTGCGAATGGGAGCCACTCGTCCCAGTCGTTATTTTTCACGTATTGTTTTAAGTACTCTGTGAGCACGTGGTGAGACCGCTCGATAGAGCCGTTGCTTTGTGGCCTAAACGCGGTGGTTTTGAATTGGGTTATTTTGAAACGTTTAGCGACGTTCCTCATCAGAGAACTCAGAAAGTTCGTCCCCTGGTCGGTCAGGATTCCTTTGGGGGCGCCGAACCGGCAGATAAAATGTTTTGTGAATGCGTCGGCTATCTCTATCGCGCTAGTGTTTGCAAGGGGGATCGCGAGGGAGTATTTCGTGAGGAGGTCCTGGATGGTAAGGATGTAAGAGAAGTTGTTTAATGATGTAGGGAGTGGGCCTACAATGTCCATGGAAATCTTCTCGAAGGCTTTCCCGGGAGTGTCGGTGATCGTCATTGGTTGCCTGGTTTTCACGCGCGTTAGTTTCTTCTTTTGGCAGTGATTGCAGGCATTGACGAATTCCTGGACTTCGCGTTTCAGCGCGGGCCAAAAGTATTTTTCCCTGATGCGTCTGTACGTTTTAGTCACCCCTTTGTGTCCCGCGAAAGCGGAGCAGTGATTTTCCGTGATAATTTCTAGTCGTTCGCTCGCGGGCGGAATTTTTACGTTATGCCCGCACGCGAAGATCTGCGCGTCCGTCGTGGAAAATAGGTTGATCAAGGTTTTATAGATGAATGTCCAGTTTACGTCGTCTAGGGAAGTTTTTGAAAGGCTTACAGAATCCAATTGGAGTTCTGTTACGACGTCTAGGAGTGATCTCAGGGTCTCCACTACCCCTTCGGAATTGGTTGTGTGGAGTTGCGTGTCTTTTATAGGGAGTAGGATTAATCTTTTGTTCCCGTGGTTTAGTACTCGAGCCCGAAATAAAGTGAGACCGGGGATACGTTGGAATTTACCTATGGTAAAAACTTCGACTGCTCCTTCGTCTATCGGGTGACCGTCCGCTGTTACAAATATTGCCAGGTTATCGTTTCTCATGGACAACCTGTCCCGTGTATGTATGATGGTGCGTCTGTTATTTGTGTATTGGGCGTTGTGATCGTCGAAAATTTGGTCGTCCGGGGATGAAGAGGAATCGGAATCTTCGTTCGCGGAGGAAGGTGCAGGAGGAGGGAAGTCGAGGGTCGATTGTGTGGGAACCGTTGAGGTTGTAGGTTGACGAGGTCCAGATGGTGTAGGGGGGTGTCGGGACTGTGGTCGTGTTATCTCTGTGGAATTTGTCGGCGGCTCGTTCGGTGTCTGTCGACTGTTTTTACGACGAATGGCCCCGACTTGTTTAGATGGGGTCGGTTTGGTTGTGATAAGGGGATCTGGTACGGGATTGCGCGACAGGGCGTCTGCATTCAGATTAGTCTTCCCGGTTTTGTAAACGATCTTGTAATCGAACTCGGCTAGTTTAAGGCGCCAGCGGAGCAATCGCGACGTCGGATCTTTAACGTTATTCATCCAGACCAGGGGCTGGTGGTCCGTGACGAGATTGAATTTATGGCCGTAGATATATGGCCGGAAATACTGTGTACAGTATATTATCGCCAAACATTCCTTCTCGATAGTCGAGTAATTCAATTCTGCGCCGTGTAACAGCCTGGAAGCGTAGGCTATCGGGCGGTCTTTGCTGGGAGGGCCCTGACTCAATACTCCACCTATCGCGTAACCTGAGGCGTCTGTGGTTACGTTGAATTCTTTTGTGAAGTCGGGGTATTGCAACAGAGGTTCGGTAGTGAGTAATTCGCGGAGAACGCAGAAGGCGTTCTCTTGTTCTCGATTCCATACGAATGGTTTATCTTTCTTCAACAGGGTTGTCAAAGGTTTTGTTATATGCGAGAATTTAGGGATAAATCGACGGTAATAACCTGATAGTCCCAGGAACTCGCGCAGGCTTCGGATATTCTGGGGGCGCGGAAATTCTTTTACAGCCTGGATTTTTAAAGGACACGGTTTCACGCCGCTTTCACCGATAATGTGTCCTAGGTATGCTACTTCTTTGTGCAAAAAGCCGCATTTCGAAGGCTGTAACTTCAAGTTCGCGTTGCGTAGGCGTCGGGCCAACTTGTCGAATTTCGCCCTATGTTCCGAAAGGCTGCGGGAGTATATGACGATGTCGTCTAGATAGACGAACAGTTCCGTTCCCTGCAGGCCTGAGAGAACGCTGTCCATGAGGCGCTGAAACGTCGCGGGAGCGTTACGGAGGCCGAATGGCATACGTTTAAACTCGTAATGTCCGAACGGTGTTGAGAACGCGGTTTTCTGCGCGTCTTCCGGGTCCATGCCGATTTGGTGGAACCCATTGGCCAGATCGAACACGCTGAAGTACTTAGCGCTACCGAGCTGGTCGAGTATTTCCAGGATGCTCGGGAGGGGGTATGCGTCTGGGACCGATTTTTCATTTAGCGCACGGAAATCGATCACCATACGCCAACGTTTATTGCCGTTAGCGTCGGCCTTCTTGGGGACGATCCATAAGGGGCTATTGTACGGAGACTTGGATGGCTCTACTATCTTTTGTTCGAGAAGTTCCTTCATTTGCCTGTCGATTTCCTCCTTATGAATCGGTGGGTAACGATACTGCTTGACGTGCACGGGTATCGGATCGGTGGTAACGATTTTGTGTTTAACCTCGCTGGTTTGTCCGAGGTGTTCCCCGGGGAGATGGAAGATATCGTGATATTCCCGTAAGATGTCTTCAACGCTCTCTCTTTCCTCGCTACTGAGGTGGTTGGTGCTAATTATGCCCATTATCTCCTCGTAGCGGGAGGCAGAGAGGTGCGAGAGGTTGAAGATTGATTTAGTATATTTTGACTTTGAATTGCGGCCTTCTTTCGGCGCGGAGGTGGTACTTGGAACTGGTACGTTAGGTTCTGGCAGGGTATCTGTTATCTCTTCCACCTCCTCCAGCTCCATGATCGACATGGGGAGGTCGATTGCTTTATCCGTAGTGTTTACGCAATTGATACGGATTTTCCCGCCGGATATGCGCGCCAAACAATGAGGTATTAACACTCCCGGTGCTATCTCGCGACGGCTGAGATAACCGCACTTCGGGCCAGTGGCGCTTATCGCAATGCAAGCTGACTCTCGTGGCCCTATCTTAATACGGTCCTTGGTCACGAACGGGAACTCGTTATCGTGCCAAGACAATTTATTGTGCTTGTATGAGATCTCGGCGCCCTGTGAGAGGAACGCCGAGCCTATGATTCCGTCCGCGGGGATGGGAAAAGTATCGCTGACTACGTGGAATTCGACTTCTACTGTCGCGATCGTTAAGATGGTGGATCCCATGGTCGAAACTGCGCCCTCCGTGATTCCCGTGATTTTTAACGTATTGAGGGTATCTATGATCACGTCCGGTTTAAGCAGAGTCGCCTTTATAATGTTGGGCTCTGCTCCGGTGTCTATCATAACTCTTGTTATCTTGACGGTTTCCGGGGGCTCTATCAAGACGTGGGGTACGGCGGTATCGGGTCTTAATGCGATTCGGGAGACTCGTTGTGCTCCAGATCCTCTTGATCTGGTTGCTGGGCGATCGCGCGGACGGTTCTCGATCTTCGCGGGTCCTCCCGACGGCCGTTCGATTGGGTCGGGAGGTTCTGCCCGTTTCCCGACATTTGTTCTCGCGCTCGGTTGTTAAATTCTCGTTTCCTACACTCGTGGATATCGTGACCCAGATTTTTACAGTAAGTGCATTGTTTATCTACGCGCGAGGCATTGTATGTTGGTCTAGTTGGCTCGATGCGGTGAGGAGTCGAGCGATAATCGTCTTGGTGTCGCGGCGCGGCGCGTGTGGAGAAGTCGCGCCTGGGTTCGTAGTTATTAGTCGGCGCGCGTCTGTTTGTTGGTGCATACGTGACATCACGGTATAGTGGTCTCGGAGGCTCGTACCTTTGATATGATTGATTACGTTGGAATCCCGCGCGATACGGCGACGGCGAGCGATAACGCCTTTCCGGTACGTTAGATTGCGGTTCGGAGAATCGAACTTCTCGCGGGTTGTATGATTGTCTGTCTGCCTCCGCTTCCTTGTAGCACGCGATCGCGGTGTCGAATAATTTTTGGAGCGGGTATGATTCTAGGTGCCGGATCATATATTTTAATGTAGGGATTACGCCTCGGAGGAAGCTCCTCCTTGTTAAGTCGTCTATGTCGGCGAGGTCTGGGTGCGCGTGGTTGCAATCGATTATTGCCGAACGAAGGTCTTTAGTGCGGCCGATAAAATCCAGGATGTGTTCCGTTGGCCTCATTTTGATGTTGGCCATCTCTCCGCGATAGTGGTCGATGGTATCGGAGGGTCCGAACACGTCTTTCAACCGGTTGCAAATGTCCGCGACTGTTAAAATATTCATGTCCTCGATGGCGGTATACGCGCGTCCTTGCAATTTGTTCACGATTAGTTTGGCCAACGTTTGTTCTGAACGGCTGGGTACTAGGTCGCGGGCCCGGCGGCAAGCTCGCGTAAATCTCCAGACGGGGAGATTCGTGCCGTCGAATTCGGGGACGGTGTTGCACGCGGCATGCATGGTGATATTCGTCATTTCCGTGTTCATTTCGGTTCGCGCGACCCTGGCTTGGGAAAAGGGGCGACGCGTGTCGGCGTCGTCGTCGGTGGCGAAATCCGATGCTTCGATCACGGTATTGTCGAGTGGGGAACCGTGACGGATTTTCAATGCCTCGACCTCTTGTGCTAGCGCGGCGTTCTGTCTTTGAAGGAGCTCGCGGTCCTTATCGAATCTTTCTCTCGCGTTGTCGAAATCGATAGTGAGTTTCAACTTCTTTTCTTCGAATTTAGTTATTTGGTTACGTAATCTAGCTTCTTCTGCTCTTAATTGAGCCTCATATTCGCACAACTGTTCTTGGGATTTCGCGGAGGGGGCAGGCCCTTGGGAGCGCGTGTTTCCTGCGGGGGTGGCCATCGTGGTGATTGCTCAGTATCCCACCGCTGCCACCAATTGTTACGTCCCGGGGATCGAAATTCGCGTTGACTAGTGAACGCGTCGAATTCCACGGAGTTTAAACGTAAATTGCAATCTTTTCGTTCACGCGGCGCGGGGCGTCCGCGTCTAACTGGGATAACCACGAGGCGCTTGCAGGCGATTCACAATTCAGCACTCACCGGGCGGGGTATTCTAATCGGCACGCTGTTAGTACGTCGTGCGAGGATGAAGTAGACCAGTCGTCTCGGGTCGGCTTCGGGGATCTTGGCGACGTCGAGGATAGAAGCCGGAACGTCGAGTGACCTTGGCGTTGTCCAGGGAGTTTGGGCAGCTTGCAGCAGCTGTCGTAGACGGGCTTCTATGACGGCGTTAACCGTGAGTGCAGGATCACGTGAGTGTTGCGGGCGTTCCGCGTGAGATCTGCGCAGCTTCCTTAGTTGATAGGATCGACCGGCGTGTTTCGGCATGGACGTTAAATACAAGCGTGAGGCTAATGCAACGTGCAAATAGTGGCAATGGTACGACTCTCTACTAGTGCGGCGCTTACGGGGCGAGCGTCCAACACACACTGGTAGAAAGGGCTATTTCTCTAGGAGAATATACGTTCGTGCCGAGCATACGGGGCGTGCTCCAAGGCGCACGAAAGCGTATTCACAAATTAAGAAAATTATCAAGTAAGCAATTGTCCAGCCGATACTAGACAGTAATCACCAAGCCGATGTTGAATTATGTTAATGTCGAAGTTAGTTTAAGGAACTGGTAGTTGGTAATAACTTTCACTGAATTTATGTATATGAAATAAAAGTAGTATATTCTTGAATTAAAGTTACACTTGTAGACTTATACTTTAAGAGACTTAAAATTGTTAAGTACGAGCTAAGATTCAGAGTCGAAATGGAAATAGTAACGCGTAGCACTATGCGGAGTGCTGGCGGTGGACGTCTAGTCCAGGAGACGGCGGAGGTAGAACTGATGTTCCGAGCCGCTGCTCGGAGCTCCTCTGGTACGTCGAGGAGTGGGGGTCGCTGCTTGCGCGCGCTCGGTGCGGCGGAGAGTGGGGCTGCCTACGTCAGAGGTACGGGGCGCCGGCGTAGGCGTCGAGACGGCGGCCGGGAAAGTGAAGCAGGTATACAAGGGTTGAAAGGGTCGTGAAGGGTAGGCGAGGGCAAGATAAGTTAAATTTTGTGTAATGGTAAGGGATCTTAAAAGGGTAGGCGAGAGGAAAAGTGCAAGTGGAGATCTATGTATCGATAAGGGATCTTAAAAGGGTAGGCGAGAGGAAAAGTGCAAGTAGAGATCTATGTATCGATAAGGGATCTTAAAAGGGTTAGCGAGAGGAAAAGTGGTTGTACGGAAGAACGGCGACAGGCTGGCGCGACGGGTTGGCGCCAGTACTATGTTTGACTTAAGGTGTATTATGCGCGGTGCTATGCATGCGAATCGGTATAGTTGTTATTACTTAATTGTCTACCGGCTAACCTATGCTTATCGGCTATTCGTATATAAAGTCTTACATGATAATTTACACGCTACGCAATACGTCGCGAGACGTAACACCTCCCCCCCTCGGAAAGAAAAATGATGTAGTCATTTTTCGTCTTCGTCGTCCGAGAAGAGGTTTGGCTTCTTGGATCGTTTATATGTGACATATTTGCTAGTGGGTTTGACGTGTACTTCGAAAGAGTCTTTACTATTGGTGAGGGGTTCACTTAGGGTGGGCTTGTCTATGTCGATGCATTCTAAGGGGCTCACTTGGGTGTTCACTTCACTTAGTTCACTATGATTGTTTTTGCCTTTTAAGTAGAGGCAGAAGTGTGTGAGCGTGCTCCAAGTTGCCGCCAGGAGTTGTAGACTGCAACCGTATGCGGCGTGGAGCGCGATGCCGTTCAAGACGGTGTTGATTGCCGCCTTGATGCAACGAATTACCAGGTAGATGCCCATTAGTCCCGCCATGACGGAACCGAACTCCATGAACCCATTCCATATCTTTTTCCCTGTCGATTCGGCGATCCGTTCCAGCGTCGTTTCGTCTAGGAGATTGTATAGTTTTACTGAATCGGCCGCGAAGGCGCGGCCGGAGGCTCCTTGTGCCAGGGCGTTGATGACCGCTGCTTTCTCCGCCGGAAACATTATGTGGTCGTTTAGTTTCTGTATATCTTCTTGCGTGTAGATTCCGCCGTTTGCTAAGTTAGCGGGGTTGGTGTATCTCCAAGCGGCTTCGGTTAGTGGTTGGAGTGGCGGTGGTGGTATGCTTTCCACCGGTCGTGGCGTCATTCGGAACCACGTCCCGTGGATTTTGAATGCCGGCGAGATCAATTCGTTGCACTCTCTCTTGGTTCCCGTTTTTACTAGGATTCTCGTCCTCGGGGTTAGGAAAAAGGATTGATTTTGATGTTGTACCGGCAATTCGTCGAAGCAATCCGTAGTTTTCCGGAGTGAGCATTGTACCGGGATGCATTTTATCACGTGAATAGCCTCGCCTGACTGGATAGCCATGAATCCTGGTTCTTTCACCAGGGTAGTGGCGACCTCTGCCGGCGCTATGTGAATCAGCGAGATTACGTTTCTTAGGACTTGTTGTTCCAAGCGGCATTTCTGTCTCGTGATGTCGCGGTAGAGCGACAAAATTTGTGACCTTATGTGCTTCTCCATATATACGAATTTGGTATTTACGTACGTGAAGATGTCTAGGTTGTTAACGTTTTTCTTCTGTGCTGCCTTAAATCTGCCGTCTTTTCGGGTGTCCACGATAAGGAGTTTGGGGTGCTCCGTTTTCGTGAGTGTGTAGCCGCAGATCTGGGCGTGGCCGGTGCTGGTGAGTGCGAAAGCTGTGTCACCCGAAGTGACGGTGTAAACCGCCATGTTGGAGGATTTGGTTCCAACCTTCGTGGCCTTGCCTTCGTATAATACGTTGTATTGTTTTAGGTGGCAGCTGTCGTCTGGGAGGCTGTTCCAGTATGAGAACCCGTCCTCTGGGTCCATGCAATATTCCCTGTTGAGAGGGCAATGGTGTCCCGAGGGTAGGAAGACTTCTCCCGAGGAGAGTTTTACTGCCGAGTTGAAACTTTTGAGTGTTATTCTTATTACTGCTTGTACCACGACTCCTGTCCACGTGCCGAAGGGATCGCTGTACGTTGTGCCGCTGCAGGTTCCGTCCTGGAGGATTTCCCCAGCCAGCGTCAGGCTTCGAGTTGTTGTGCTGTTCCGGACCAGACCTGCGATCTACCCCGTTGGTGGGAGCATGAGTGTCCCCGAATCTTGCATCGTCCGGCATATGTCCTGTGGTGTGTTCAGTATGTATTGTTGCCTTCCATTGTTGACAACGGAGGTGTGCGAGTGCATGCCACAATGATATATAGTGCGGTCGACTTCGACCTTGCACTGTATTGTTCGAGTTTCGTCGAAATCCACCAGCTGGAGGAGCTGCACCTCTGTATTTTCGACATGTGGTTTGGCGTCGGTACCCTCGCATTTGGGCTTATCGACCGTGGAGAACGTGGTGACGTTGAGCGTGGTGCCGCTGCAGTCGTACCCGATGAGCGCAGTGGATGTTCGGAAGATGGCGAAGACTGCCAGAGTGGCCACGTAGTTCCTCATGCTGTTGTTGGATGGCGACTGTGCCTGGATCATCTCCTGCACCGTCTTATATCGCTGCGGTTGGGTGGGGGCCTCGCGGGCGGGGTAGGGGTTGATAAGGGTGCAGCCGACGCTGCTTACATGTACGGGTGGTTTGGGCGCGTGTTTCAGCTTATCTGAGTGTACCACGCGGGAGCCGGTCTTAAAACTAATTCTTACATTTTGATTGTTTAAGCATTCTAGTACGGTATACGGTCCGGTATATTCGTCGTCGAATTTCCCCTTCCGAGGTTCCTTTAATAGGAAGACCTTGTCTCCGACAGCGAAGGTTCGGACATTCGTTCGCCTATCGTAAAACCTTTTCGATCTTGCCTTCGCCATGGTCAGGTTCTCTCTTGCCTTCTGGGTGGTGCCCGATAGTTTTTCCTGCAGCCTTTCTAAATAGTGCGCGTACGATTCGTCGGTCGAGTCGTGGGCCGCGCTGTTTGCGGATGGTGTACGAGCCATGGTGCCGAACACGAGTTCATGGGGGGTGAATAGGGTACCTTCGTGCACACTAGTATTATACGCGAATGTTGCGAATGGGAGCCACTCGTCCCAGTCGTTATTTTTCACGTATTGTTTTAAGTACTCTGTGAGCACGTGGTGAGACCGCTCGATAGAGCCGTTGCTTTGTGGCCTAAACGCGGTGGTTTTGAATTGGGTTATTTTGAAACGTTTAGCGACGTTCCTCATCAGAGAACTCAGAAAGTTCGTCCCCTGGTCGGTCAGGATTCCTTTGGGGGCGCCGAACCGGCAGATAAAATGTTTTGTGAATGCGTCGGCTATCTCTATCGCGCTAGTGTTTGCAAGGGGGATCGCGAGGGAGTATTTCGTGAGGAGGTCCTGGATGGTAAGGATGTAAGAGAAGTTGTTTAATGATGTAGGGAGTGGGCCTACAATGTCCATGGAAATCTTCTCGAAGGCTTTCCCGGGAGTGTCGGTGATCGTCATTGGTTGCCTGGTTTTCACGCGCGTTAGTTTCTTCTTTTGGCAGTGATTGCAGGCATTGACGAATTCCTGGACTTCGCGTTTCAGCGCGGGCCAAAAGTATTTTTCCCTGATGCGTCTGTACGTTTTAGTCACCCCTTTGTGTCCCGCGAAAGCGGAGCAGTGATTTTCCGTGATAATTTCTAGTCGTTCGCTCGCGGGCGGAATTTTTACGTTATGCCCTCACGCGAAGATCTGCGCGTCCGACGTGGAAAATAGGTTGATCAAGGTTTTATAGATGAATGTCCAGTTTACGTCGTCTAGGGAAGTTTTTGAAAGGCTTACAGAATCCAATTGGAGTTCTGTTACGACGTCTAGGAGTGATCTCAGGGTCTCCACTACCCCTTCGGAATTGGTTGTGTGGAGTTGCGTGTCTTTTATAGGGAGTAGGATTAATCTTTTGTTCCCGTGGTTTAGTACTCGAGCCCGAAATAAAGTGAGACCGGGGATACGTTGGAATTTACCTATGGTAAAAACTTCGACTGCTCCTTCGTCTATCGGGTGACCGTCCGCTGTTACAAATATTGCCAGGTTATCGTTTCTCATGGACAACCTGTCCCGTGTATGTATGATGGTGCGTCTGTTATTTGTGTATTGGGCGTTGTGATCGTCGAAAATTTGGTCGTCCGGGGATGAAGAGGAATCGGAATCTTCGTTCGCGGAGGAAGGTGCAGGAGGAGGGAAGTCGAGGGTCGATTGTGTGGGAACCGTTGAGGTTGTAGGTTGACGAGGTCCAGATGGTGTAGGGGGGTGTCGGGACTGTGGTCGTGTTATCTCTGTGGAATTTGTCGGCGGCTCGTTCGGTGTCTGTCGACTGTTTTTACGACGAATGGCCCCGACTTGTTTAGATGGGGTCGGTTTGGTTGTGATAAGGGGATCTGGTACGGGATTGCGCGACAGGGCGTCTGCATTCAGATTAGTCTTCCCGGTTTTGTAAACGATCTTGTAATCGAACTCGGCTAGTTTAAGGCGCCAGCGGAGCAATCGCGACGTCGGATCTTTAACGTTATTCATCCAGACCAGGGGCTGGTGGTCCGTGACGAGATTGAATTTATGGCCGTAGATATATGGCCGGAAATACTGTGTACAGTATATTATCGCCAAACATTCCTTCTCGATAGTCGAGTAATTCAATTCTGCGCCGTGTAACAGCCTGGAAGCGTAGGCTATCGGGCGGTCTTTGCTGGGAGGGCCCTGACTCAATACTCCACCTATCGCGTAACCTGAGGCGTCTGTGGTTACGTTGAATTCTTTTGTGAAGTCGGGGTATTGCAACAGAGGTTCGGTAGTGAGTAATTCGCGGAGAACGCAGAAGGCGTTCTCTTGTTCTCGATTCCATACGAATGGTTTATCTTTCTTCAACAGGGTTGTCAAAGGTTTTGTTATATGCGAGAATTTAGGGATAAATCGACGGTAATAACCTGATAGTCCCAGGAACTCGCGCAGGCTTCGGATATTCTGGGGGCGCGGAAATTCTTTTACAGCCTGGATTTTTAAAGGACACGGTTTCACGCCGCTTTCACCGATAATGTGTCCTAGGTATGCTACTTCTTTGTGCAAAAAGCCGCATTTCGAAGGCTGTAACTTCAAGTTCGCGTTGCGTAGGCGTCGGGCCAACTTGTCGAATTTCGCCCTATGTTCCGAAAGGCTGCGGGAGTATATGACGATGTCGTCTAGATAGACGAACAGTTCCGTTCCCTGCAGGCCTGAGAGAACGCTGTCCATGAGGCGCTGAAACGTCGCGGGAGCGTTACGGAGGCCGAATGGCATACGTTTAAACTCGTAATGTCCGAACGGTGTTGAGAACGCGGTTTTCTGCGCGTCTTCCGGGTCCATGCCGATTTGGTGGAACCCATTGGCCAGATCGAACACGCTGAAGTACTTAGCGCTACCGAGCTGGTCGAGTATTTCCAGGATGCTCGGGAGGGGGTATGCGTCTGGGACCGATTTTTCATTTAGCGCACGGAAATCGATCACCATACGCCAACGTTTATTGCCGTTAGCGTCGGCCTTCTTGGGGACGATCCATAAGGGGCTATTGTACGGAGACTTGGATGGCTCTACTATCTTTTGTTCGAGAAGTTCCTTCATTTGCCTGTCGATTTCCTCCTTATGAATCGGTGGGTAACGATACTGCTTGACGTGCACGGGTATCGGATCGGTGGTAACGATTTTGTGTTTAACCTCGCTGGTTTGTCCGAGGTGTTCCCCGGGGAGATGGAAGATATCGTGATATTCCCGTAAGATGTCTTCAACGCTCTCTCTTTCCTCGCTACTGAGGTGGTTGGTGCTAATTATGCCCATTATCTCCTCGTAGCGGGAGGCAGAGAGGTGCGAGAGGTTGAAGATTGATTTAGTATATTTTGACTTTGAATTGCGGCCTTCTTTCGGCGCGGAGGTGGTACTTGGAACTGGTACGTTAGGTTCTGGCAGGGTATCTGTTATCTCTTCCACCTCCTCCAGCTCCATGATCGACATGGGGAGGTCGATTGCTTTATCCGTAGTGTTTACGCAATTGATACGGATTTTCCCGCCGGATATGCGCGCCAAACAATGAGGTATTAACACTCCCGGTGCTATCTCGCGACGGCTGAGATAACCGCACTTCGGGCCAGTGGCGCTTATCGCAATGCAAGCTGACTCTCGTGGCCCTATCTTAATACGGTCCTTGGTCACGAACGGGAACTCGTTATCGTGCCAAGACAATTTATTGTGCTTGTATGAGATCTCGGCGCCCTGTGAGAGGAACGCCGAGCCTATGATTCCGTCCGCGGGGATGGGAAAAGTATCGCTGACTACGTGGAATTCGACTTCTACTGTCGCGATCGTTAAGATGGTGGATCCCATGGTCGAAACTGCGCCCTCCGTGATTCCCGTGATTTTTAACGTATTGAGGGTATCTATGATCACGTCCGGTTTAAGCAGAGTCGCCTTTATAATGTTGGGCTCTGCTCCGGTGTCTATCATAACTCTTGTTATCTTGACGGTTTCCGGGGGCTCTATCAAGACGTGGGGTACGGCGGTATCGGGTCTTAATGCGATTCGGGAGACTCGTTGTGCTCCAGATCCTCTTGATCTGGTTGCTGGGCGATCGCGCGGACGGTTCTCGATCTTCGCGGGTCCTCCCGACGGCCGTTCGATTGGGTCGGGAGGTTCTGCCCGTTTCCCGACATTTGTTCTCGCGCTCGGTTGTTAAATTCTCGTTTCCTACACTCGTGGATATCGTGACCCAGATTTTTACAGTAAGTGCATTGTTTATCTACGCGCGAGGCATTGTATGTTGGTCTAGTTGGCTCGATGCGGTGAGGAGTCGAGCGATAATCGTCTTGGTGTCGCGGCGCGGCGCGTGTGGAGAAGTCGCGCCTGGGTTCGTAGTTATTAGTCGGCGCGCGTCTGTTTGTTGGTGCATACGTGACATCACGGTATAGTGGTCTCGGAGGCTCGTACCTTTGATATGATTGATTACGTTGGAATCCCGCGCGATACGGCGACGGCGAGCGATAACGCCTTTCCGGTACGTTAGATTGCGGTTCGGAGAATCGAACTTCTCGCGGGTTGTATGATTGTCTGTCTGCCTCCGCTTCCTTGTAGCACGCGATCGC
Organism: Megalopta genalis; assembly: GCF_051020955.1. Classification (NCBI taxonomy): domain Eukaryota; kingdom Metazoa; phylum Arthropoda; class Insecta; order Hymenoptera; family Halictidae; genus Megalopta; species Megalopta genalis. The sequence continues at coordinate 60,891 of NW_027476635.1, forward strand.
GGTGTCGAATAATTTTTGGAGCGGGTATGATTCTAGGTGCCGGATCATATATTTTAATGTAGGGATTACGCCTCGGAGGAAGCTCCTCCTTGTTAAGTCGTCTATGTCGGCGAGGTCTGGGTGCGCGTGGTTGCAATCGATTATTGCCGAACGAAGGTCTTTAGTGCGGCCGATAAAATCCAGGATGTGTTCCGTTGGCCTCATTTTGATGTTGGCCATCTCTCCGCGATAGTGGTCGATGGTATCGGAGGGTCCGAACACGTCTTTCAACCGGTTGCAAATGTCCGCGACTGTTAAAATATTCATGTCCTCGATGGCGGTATACGCGCGTCCTTGCAATTTGTTCACGATTAGTTTGGCCAACGTTTGTTCTGAACGGCTGGGTACTAGGTCGCGGGCCCGGCGGCAAGCTCGCGTAAATCTCCAGACGGGGAGATTCGTGCCGTCGAATTCGGGGACGGTGTTGCACGCGGCATGCATGGTGATATTCGTCATTTCCGTGTTCATTTCGGTTCGCGCGACCCTGGCTTGGGAAAAGGGGCGACGCGTGTCGGCGTCGTCGTCGGTGGCGAAATCCGATGCTTCGATCACGGTATTGTCGAGTGGGGAACCGTGACGGATTTTCAATGCCTCGACCTCTTGTGCTAGCGCGGCGTTCTGTCTTTGAAGGAGCTCGCGGTCCTTATCGAATCTTTCTCTCGCGTTGTCGAAATCGATAGTGAGTTTCAACTTCTTTTCTTCGAATTTAGTTATTTGGTTACGTAATCTAGCTTCTTCTGCTCTTAATTGAGCCTCATATTCGCACAACTGTTCTTGGGATTTCGCGGAGGGGGCAGGCCCTTGGGAGCGCGTGTTTCCTGCGGGGGTGGCCATCGTGGTGATTGCTCAGTATCCCACCGCTGCCACCAATTGTTACGTCCCGGGGATCGAAATTCGCGTTGACTAGTGAACGCGTCGAATTCCACGGAGTTTAAACGTAAATTGCAATCTTTTCGTTCACGCGGCGCGGGGCGTCCGCGTCTAACTGGGATAACCACGAGGCGCTTGCAGGCGATTCACAATTCAGCACTCACCGGGCGGGGTATTCTAATCGGCACGCTGTTAGTACGTCGTGCGAGGATGAAGTAGACCAGTCGTCTCGGGTCGGCTTCGGGGATCTTGGCGACGTCGAGGATAGAAGCCGGAACGTCGAGTGACCTTGGCGTTGTCCAGGGAGTTTGGGCAGCTTGCAGCAGCTGTCGTAGACGGGCTTCTATGACGGCGTTAACCGTGAGTGCAGGATCACGTGAGTGTTGCGGGCGTTCCGCGTGAGATCTGCGCAGCTTCCTTAGTTGATAGGATCGACCGGCGTGTTTCGGCATGGACGTTAAATACAAGCGTGAGGCTAATGCAACGTGCAAATAGTGGCAATGGTACGACTCTCTACTAGTGCGGCGCTTACGGGGCGAGCGTCCAACACACACTGGTAGAAAGGGCTATTTCTCTAGGAGAATATACGTTCGTGCCGAGCATACGGGGCGTGCTCCAAGGCGCACGAAAGCGTATTCACAAATTAAGAAAATTATCAAGTAAGCAATTGTCCAGCCGATACTAGACAGTAATCACCAAGCCGATGTTGAATTATGTTAATGTCGAAGTTAGTTTAAGGAACTGGTAGTTGGTAATAACTTTCACTGAATTTATGTATATGAAATAAAAGTAGTATATTCTTGAATTAAAGTTACACTTGTAGACTTATACTTTAAGAGACTTAAAATTGTTAAGTACGAGCTAAGATTCAGAGTCGAAATGGAAATAGTAACGCGTAGCACTATGCGGAGTGCTGGCGGTGGACGTCTAGTCCAGGAGACGGCGGAGGTAGAACTGATGTTCCGAGCCGCTGCTCGGAGCTCCTCTGGTACGTCGAGGAGTGGGGGTCGCTGCTTGCGCGCGCTCGGTGCGGCGGAGAGTGGGGCTGCCTACGTCAGAGGTACGGGGCGCCGGCGTAGGCGTCGAGACGGCGGCCGGGAAAGTGAAGCAGGTATACAAGGGTTGAAAGGGTCGTGAAGGGTAGGCGAGGGCAAGATAAGTTAAATTTTGTGTAATGGTAAGGGATCTTAAAAGGGTAGGCGAGAGGAAAAGTGCAAGTGGAGATCTATGTATCGATAAGGGATCTTAAAAGGGTAGGCGAGAGGAAAAGTGCAAGTAGAGATCTATGTATCGATAAGGGATCTTAAAAGGGTTAGCGAGAGGAAAAGTGGTTGTACGGAAGAACGGCGACAGGCTGGCGCGACGGGTTGGCGCCAGTACTATGTTTGACTTAAGGTGTATTATGCGCGGTGCTATGCATGCGAATCGGTATAGTTGTTATTACTTAATTGTCTACCGGCTAACCTATGCTTATCGGCTATTCGTATATAAAGTCTTACATGATAATTTACACGCTACGCAATACGTCGCGAGACGTAACAATATCATGCGAAACACACGATTTCGATTCAAATTCGTGCGAAATAGAGATTTTAAACAAAGATTTAGCTTCAAATTCATGCGAAATGAACAATTTAGATTCAGATTCATGCGAAATACACGAATTAGCTTTAAATCAACGCGAAACATACGATTTAGCGGAAATATCATGCGATATACACGATTTCGCTTCAAATTCTTGCGAAATAGCGATTTTAAACAAACGATTTAGCTTCAAATTCATGCGATATGAACTATTTAACTTCAGATTCATGCGAAATACACGAATTAGCTTTAAATCAATGAGAAACATACGATTTATCGTCAATATCATGCGAAACACACGATTTCGCTTCAAATTCGTGCGAAATAGAGATTTTAAACAAAGATTTAGCTTCAAATTCATGCGAAATGAACAATTTAGCTTCAGATTAATGCGAAATACACGAATTGGCTTCAAATCAACGCGAAACATACGATTTAGTTTCAATATCAAGCGAAACACACGATTTCGCTTCAAATTCGTGCGAAATAGCGATTTTAAACAAACGATTTAGCTTCAAATTCATGTGATATGAACAATTTAGCTTCAGATTAATGCGAAATACACGAATTAGCTCTAAATCAACGCGAAACATACGATTTAGCAGAAATATCGTGCGATATACACGATTTCGCTTCAAATTCTTGCGAAATAGCGATTTTAAACAAACGATTTAGCTTCAAATTCATGTGATATGAACTATTTAACATCAGATTAATGCGAAATACACGAATTAGCTTTAAATCAACGCGAAACATACGATTTAACTTCAATATCAAGCGATATACACGATTTCGCTTCAAATTGGAGAGAAATAGCGATTTTAAACAAACGATTTAGCTTCAAATTCATGCGAAATGAACAATTTAGCTTCAGATTCATGCGAAATACACGAATTGGCTTTAAATCAACGCGAAACATACGATTTAGTTTCAATATCATGCGAAACACACGATTTCGCTTCAAATTCGTGCGAAATAGCGATTTTAAACAAACGATTTAGCTTCATATTCATGTGATATGAACAATTTAGCTTCAGATTAATGCGAAATACACGAATTAGCTTTAAATCAACGCGAAACATACGATTTAGCAGAAATATCATGCGATATACACGATTTCGCTTCAAATTCTTGCGAAATAGCGATTTTAAACAAACGATTTAGCTTCAAATTCATGCGAAATGAACAATTTAGCTTCAGATTCATGCGAAATACACGAAATAGCTTTAAATCAACGCGAAACATACGATTTAGCTTCAATATCATGCGATATACACGATTTCGCTTCAAATTCGTGCGAAATAGCGATTTTCAACAAACGATTTAGCTTCAAATTCATGTGGTATGAACAATTTAGCTTCAGATTAATGCGAAATACACGAATTAGCTTTAAATCAACGCGAAACATACGATTTAGCAGAAATATCATGCGATATACACGATTTCGCTTCAAATTCTTGCGAAATAGCGATTTTAAACAAACGATTTAGCTTCAAATTCATGTGATATGAACAATTTAGCTTCAGATTAATGCGAAATACACGAATTAGCTCTAAATCAAAGCGAAACATACGATTTAGCAGAAATATCATGCGATATACACGATTTCGCTTCAAATTCTTGCGAAATAGCGATTTTAAACAAACGATTTAGCTTCACATTCATGAGAAATGAACAATTTAGCTTCAGATTAATGCGAAATACACGAATTAGCTTTAAATCAACGCGAAACATACGATTTAGCAGAAATATCATGCGATATACACGATTTCGCTTCAAATTCTTGCGAAATAGCGATTTAAACAAACGATTTAGCTTCAAATTCATGCGATATGAACTATTTAACTTCAGATTCATGCGAAATACACGAATTAGCTTTAAATCAATGCGAAACATACGATTTATCGTCAATATCATGCGAAACACACGATTTCGCTTCAAATTCGTGCGAAATAGAGATTTAAACAAAGATTTAGCTTCAAATTCATGCGAAATGAACAATTTAGCTTCAGATTAATGCGAAATACACGAATTGGCTTTAAATCAACGCGAAACATACGATTTAGTTTCAATATCAAGCGAAACACACGACTTCACTTCAAATTCGTGCGAAATAGCGATTTAAACAAACGATTTAGCTTCAAATTCATGCGATATGAACTATTTAACTTCAGATTCATGCGAAATACACGAATTAGCTTTAAATCAACGCGAAACATACGATTTAGCGGAAATATCATGCGATATACACGATTTCGCTTCAAATTCTTGCGAAATAGAGATTTTAAACAAAGATTTAGCTTCAAATTCATGCGAAATGAACAATTTAGCTTCAGATTAATGCGAAATACACGAATTAGCTCTAAATCAACGCGAAACATACGATTTAGCAGAAATATCGTGCGATATACACGATTTCGCTTCAAATTCTTGCGAAATAGCGATTTTAAACAAACGATTTAGCTTCAAATTCATGTGATATGAACTATTTAACATCAGATTAATGCGAAATACACGAATTAGCTTTAAATCAACGCGAAACATACGATTTAACTTCAATATCAAGCGATATACACGATTTCGCTTCAAATTGGAGAGAAATAGCGATTTTAAACAAACGATTTAGCTACAAATTCATGCGAAATGAACAATTTAGCTTCAGATTCATGCGAAATACACGAATTGGCTTTAAATCAACGCGAAACATACGATTTAGTTTCAATATCATGCGAAACACACGATTTCGCTTCAAATTCGTGCGAAATAGCGATTTTAACAAACGATTTAGCTTCATATTCATGTGATATGAACAATTTAGCTTCAGATTAATGCGAAATACACGAATTAGCTTTAAATCAACGCGAAACATACGATTTAGCAGAAATATCATGCGATATACACGATTTCGCTTCAAATTCTTGCGAAATAGCGATTTTAACAAACGATTTAGCTTCAAATTCATGTGATATGAACTATTTAACTTCAGATTCATGCGAAATACACGAATTAGCTTTAAATCAACGCGAAACATACGATGTAACTTCAATATCATGCGAAACACGATTTCGATCAAATTCGTGCGAAATAGAGATTTTAAACAAACGATTTAGCTTCAAATTCATGCGAAATGAACAATTTAGCTTCAGATTCATGCGAAATACACGAAATAGCTTTAAATCAACGCGAAACATACGATTTAGCTCAATATCATGCGATATACACGATTTCGCTTCAAATTCGTGCGAAATAGCGATTTTCAACAAACGATTTAGCTTCAAATTCATGTGTATGAACAATTTAGCTTCAGATTAATGCGAAATACACGAATTAGCTTTAATCAACGCGAAACATACGATTTAGCAGAAATATCATGCGATATACACGATTTCGCTTCAAATTCTTGCGAAATAGCGATTTTAAACAAACGATTTAGCTTCAAATTCATGTGATATGAACAATTTAGCTTCAGATTAATGCGAAATACACGAATTAGCTCTAAATCAAAGCGAAACATACGATTTAGCAGAAATATCATGCGATATACACGATTTCGCTTCAATTCTTGCGAAATGCGATTTTAAAACAAACGATTTAGCTTCAAATTCATGTGATATGAACTATTTAACATCAGATTCATGCGAAATACACGAATTAGCTTTAAATCAACGCGAAACATACGATTTAACTTCAATATCAAGCGATATACACGATTTCGCTTCAAATTGGTGAGAAATAGCGATTTTAAACAAACGATTTAGCTTCAAATTCATGCGAAATAAACAATTTAGCTTCAGATTCATGCGAAATACACGAATTGGCTTTAAATCAACGCGAAACATACGATTTAGTTTCAATATCATGCGAAACACACGATTTCGCTTCAAATTCGTGCGAAATAGCGATTTTAACAAACGATTTAGCTTCAAATTCATGCGAAATGAACAATTTCGCTTCAGATTCATGCGAAATACACGAAATAGCTTTAAATCAACGGGAAACATACGATTTAACTTCAATATCAAGCGATATACACGATTTCGCTTCAAATTCGTGAGAAATAGCGATTTTAAACAAACGATTTAGCTTCAAAATTCATGCGAGATGAACAATTTAGCTTCAGATCATGCGAAATACACGAATTAGCTTTAAATCAACGCGAAACATACGATTTAGCTTCAATATCATGCGAAACACACGATTTCGATTCAAATTCGTGCGAAGTAGAGATTTTAAACAAACGATTTAGCTTCAAATTCATGCGAATGAACAATTTAACTTCAGATTCATGCGAAATTCACGAATTAGCTTTAAATCAACGCGAAACATACGATTTAGCGGAAATATCATGCGATATACACGATTTCGCTTCAAATTCTTGCCGAAATAGCGATTTTAAACAAACGATTTAGCTTCAAATTCATGCGATATGAACTATTTAACTTCAGATTCATGCGAAATACACGAATTAGCTTTAAATCAATGAGAAACATACGATTTATCGTCAATATCATGCGAAACACACGATTTCGCTTCAAATTCGTGCGAAATAGAGATTTTAAACAAAGATTTAGCTTCAAATTCATGCGAAATGAACAATTTAGCTTCAGATTAATGCGAAATACACGAATTGGCTTTAAATCAACGCGAAACATACGATTTAGTTTCAATATCAAGCGAAACACACGATTTCGCTTCAAATTCGTGCGAAATAGCGATTTTAAACAAACGATTTAGCTTCAAATTCATGTGATATGAACAATTTAGCTTCAGATTAATGCGAAATACACGAATTAGCTCTAAATCAACGCGAAACATACGATTTAGCAGAAATATCGTGCGATATACACGATTTCGCTTCAAATTCTTGCGAAATAGCGATTTTAAACAAACGATTTAGCTTCAAATTCATGTGATATGAACTATTTAACATCAGATTAATGCGAAATACACGAATTAGCTTTAAATCAACGCGAAACATACGATTTAACTTCAATATCAAGCGATATACACGATTTCGCTTCAAATTGGAGAGAAATAGCGATTTTAAACAAACGATTTAGCTTCAAATTCATGCGAAATGAACAATTTAGCTTCAGATTCATGCGAAATAGCACGAATTGGCTTTAAATCAACGCGAAACATACGATTTAGTTTCAATATCATGCGAAACACACGATTTCGCTTCAAATTCGTGCGAAATAGCGATTTAAACAAACGATTTAGCTTCATATTCATGTGATATGAACAATTTAGCTCAGATTAATGCGAAATACACGAATTAGCTTTAAATCAACGCGAAACATACGATTTAGCAGAAATATCATGCGATATACACGATTTCGCTTCAAATTCTTGCGAAATAGCGATTTTAAACAAAACGATTTAGCTTCAAATTCATGTGATATGAACTATTTAACTTCAGATTCATGCGAAATACACGAATTAGCTTTAAATCAACGCGAAACATACGATGTAACTTCAATATCATGCGAAACACACGATTTCGATTCAAATTCTTGCGAAATAGCGATTTTAAACAAACGATTTAGCTTCAAATTCATGCGATATGAACTATTTAACTTCAGATTCATGCGAAATACACGAATTAGCTTTAAATCAATGAGAAACATACGATTTATCGTCAATATCATGCGAAACACACGATTTCGCTTCAAATTCGTGCGAAATAGAGATTTTAAACAAAGATTTAGCTTCAAATTCATGCGAAATGAACAATTTAGCTTCAGATTAATGCGAAATACAGGAATTGGCTTTAATCAACGCGAAACATACGATTTAGTTTCAATATCAAGCGAAACACACGATTTCGCTTCAAATTCGTGCGAAATAGCGATTTTAAACAAACGATTTAGCTTCAAATTCATGTGATATGAACAATTTAGCTTCAGATTAATGCGAAATACACGAATTAGCTCTAAATCAACGCGAAACATACGATTAGCAGAAATATCGTGCGATATACACGATTTCGCTTCAAATTCTTGCGAAATAGCGATTTTAAACAAACGATTTAGCTTCAAATTCATGTGATATGAACTATTTAACATCAGATTAATGCGAAATACACGAATTAGCTTTAAATCAACGCGAAACATACGATTTAACTTCAATATCAAGCGATATACACGATTTCGCTTCAAATTGGAGAGAAATAGCGATTTTAAACAAACGATTTAGCTTCAAATTCATGCGAAATGAACAATTTAGCTTCAGATTCATGCGAAATACACGAATTGGCTTTAAATCAACGCGAAACATACGATTTAGTTTCAATATCATGCGAAACACACGATTTCGCTTCAAATTCGTGCGAAATAGCGATTTTAAACAAACGATTTAGCTCATATTCATGTGATATGAACAATTTAGCTTCAGATTAATGCGAAATACACGAATTAGCTTTAAATCAACGCGAAACATACGATTTAGCAGAAATATCATGCGATATACACGATTTCGCTTCAAATTCTTGCGAAATAGCGATTTTAAACAAACGATTTAGCTTCAAATTCATGTGATATGAACTATTTAACTTCAGATTCATGCGAAATACACGAATTAGCTTTAAATCAACGCGAAACATACGATGTAACTTCAATATCATGCGAAACACACGATTTCGATTCAAATTCGTGCGAAATAGAGATTTTAAACAAACGATTTAGCTTCAAATTCATGCGAAATGAACAATTTAGCTTCAGATTCATGCGAAATACACGAAATAGCTTTAAATCAACGCGAAACATACGATTTAGCTTCAATATCATGCGATATACACGATTTCGCTTCAAATTCGTGCGAAATAGCGATTTTCAACAAACGATTTAGCTTCAAATTCATGTGGTATGAACAATTTAGCTTCAGATTAATGCGAAATACACGAATTAGCTTTAAATCAACGCGAAACATACGATTTAGCAGAAATATCATGCGATATACACGATTTCGCTTCAAATTCTTGCGAAATAGCGATTTTAAACAAACGATTTAGCTTCAAATTCATGTGATATGAACAATTTAGCTTCAGATTAATGCGAAATACACGAATTAGCTCTAAATCAAAGCGAAACATACGATTTAGCAGAAATATCATGCGATATACACGATTTCGCTTCAAATTCTTGCGAAATAGCGATTTTAAACAAACGATTTAGCTTCAAATTCATGTGATATGAACTATTTAACATCAGATTCATGCGAAATACACGAATTAGCTTTAAATCAACGCGAAACATACGATTTAACTTCAATATCAAGCGATATACACGATTTCGCTTCAAATTGGTGAGAAATAGCGATTTTAAACAAACGATTTAGCTTCCAATTCATGCGAGATGAACAATTTAGCTTCAGATTCATGCGAAATACACGAATTAGCTTTAAATCAACGCGAAACATACGATTTAGCTTCAATATCATGCGAAACACACGATTTCGATTCAAATTCGTGCGAAGTAGAGATTTTAAACAAACGATTTAGCTTCAAATTCATGCGAAATGAACAATTTAACTTCAGATTCATGCGAAATTCACGAATTAGATTTAATTCGACGCGAAACATACGATTTAGCTTCAATATCATGCGATATACACGATTTCGCTTCAAATTCGTGCGAAATAGCGATTTTAAACACACGATTTAGCTTCACATTCATGAGAAATGAACAATTTAGCTTCAGATTAATGCGAAATACACGAATTAGCTTTACATCAACGCGAAACATACGATTTAGCAGAAATATCATGCGATATACACGATTTCGCTTCAAATTCGTGCGAAATAGCGATTTTAAACAAACGATTTAGCTTCAAATTCATGCGATATGAACTATTTAACTTCAGATTCATGCGAAATACACGAATTAGCTTGAAATCAATGCGAAACATACGATTTATCGTCAATATCATGCGAAACACACGATTTCGCTTCAAATTCGTGCGAAATAGAGATTTTAAACAAAGATTTAGCTTCAAATTCATGCGAAATGAACAATTTAGCTTCAGATTAATGCGAAATACACGAATTGGCTTTAAATCAACGCGAAACATACGATTTAGTTTCAATATCAAGCGAAACACACGATTTCGCTTCAAATTCGTGCGAAATAGCGATTTTAAACAAACGATTTAGCTTCAAATTCATGTGATATGAACAATTTAGCTTCAGATTAATGCGAAATACACGAATTAGCTCTAAATCAACGCGAAACATACGATTTAGCAGAAATATCATGCGATATACACGATTTCGCTTCAAATTCTTGCGAAATAGCGATTTTAAACAAACGATTTAGCTTCAAATTCATGTGATATGAACTATTTAACATCAGATTAATGCGAAATACACGAATTATCTTTAAATCAACGCGAAACATACGATTTAACTTCAATATCAAGCGATATACACGATTTCGCTTCAAATTGGGGGGAAATAGCGATTTTAAACAAACGATTTAGCTTCAAATTCATGCGAAATGAACACTTTAGCTTCAAGATTCATGCGAAATACACGAATTGGCTTCAAATCAACGCGAAACATACGATTTAGTTTCAATATCATGCGAAACACACGATTTCGCTTCAAATTCGTGCGAAATAGCGATTTCAAACAAACGATTTAGCTTCAAATTAATGTGATATGAACAATTTAGCTTCAGATTAATGCGAAATACACGAATTAGCTCTAAATCAAAGCGAAACATACGATTTAGCAGAAATATCATGCGATATACACGATTTCGCTTCAAATTCTTGCGAAATAGCGATTTTAAACAAACGATTTAGCTTCAAATTCTTGTGATATGAACTATTTAACATCAGATTAATGCGAAATACACGAATTAGCTTTAAATCAACGCGAAACATACGATTTAACTTCAATATCAAGCGATATACACGATGTCGCTTCAAATTGGTGAGAAATAGCGATTTTAAACAAACGATTTAGCTTCAAATTCATGCGAAATGAACAATTTAGCTTCAGATTCATGCGAAATACACGAATTAGCTTTAAATCAACGCGAAACATACGATTAAGCTTCAATAACATGCGAAACACACGATTTCGCTTCAAATTCGTGCGAAATAGCGATTTTAAACAAACGATTTAGCTTCAAATTCATGCGAAATGAACAATTTAGCTTCAGATTCATGCGAAATACACGAATTAGCTTTAAATCAACGCGAAACATACGATTTAGCTTCAATAACATGCGAAACACACGATTTCGATTGAAATTCGTGCGAAATAGCGATTTTCAACAAACGATTTAGCTCCAAATTCATGCGAAATGAACAATTTAGCTTCAGATTAATGCGAAATACACGAATTAGCTTTAAATCAACGCGAAACATACGATTTAGCAGAAATATCATGCGATATACACGATTTCGCTTCAAATTCTTCCGAAATAGCGATTTTAAACAAACGATTTAGCTTCAAATTCATGTGATATGAACTATTTAACTTCAGATTCATGCGAAATACACGAATTAGCTTTAAATCAACGCGAAACATACGATGTAACTTCAATATCATGCGAAACACACGATTTCGATTCAAATTCGTGCGAAGTAGGGATTTTAAACAAACGATTTAGCTTCAAATTCATGCGAAATGAACAATTTAGCTTCAGATTAATGCGAAACACACGAATTAGCTTTAAATCAATGCGAAACATACGATTTATCGTCAATATCATGCGAAACACACGATTTCGCTTCAAATTCGTGCGAAATAGAGATTTTAAACAAAGATTTAGCTTCAAATTCATGCGAAATGAACAATTTAGATTCAGATTAATGCGAAATACACGAATTAGCTTTAAATCAACGCGAAGCATACGATTTAGCTTCAATATCATGCGAAACACACGATTTCGATTCAAATTCGTGCGAAGTAGAGATTTTAAACAAACGATTTAGCTTCAAATTCATGCGAAATGAACAATTTAGCTTCAGATTCATGCGAAATACACGAATTAGCTTTAAATCAACGCGAAACATACGATTTAGCTTCAATAACATGCGAAACACACGATTTCGATTGAAATTCGTGCGAAATAGCGATTTTCAACAAACGATTTAGCTCCAAATTCATGCGAAATGAACAATTTAGCTTCAGATTAATGCGAAATACACGAATTGGCTTTAAATCAACGCGAAACATACGATTTAGTTTCAATATCATGCGAAACACACGATTTCGCTTCAAATTCGTGCGAAATAGCGATTTTAAACAAACGATTTAGCTTCAAATTCATGCGAAATGAACAATTTAGCTTCAGATTCATGCGAAATACACGAATTAGCTTTAAATCAACGCGAAACATACGATTTAGCTTCAATAACATGCGAAACACACGATTTCGATTGAAATTCGTGCGAAATAGCGATTCTCAACAAACGATTTAGCTCCAAATTCATGCGAAATGAACAATTTAGCTTCAGATTAATGCGAAATACACGAATTGGCTTTAAATCAACGCGAAACATACGATTTAGTTTCAATATCATGCGAAACACACGATTTCGCTTCAAATTCGTGCGAAATAGAGATTTTAAACAAACGATTTAGCTTCACATTCATGCGAAATGAACAATTTAGCTTCAGATTCATGCGAAATACACGAATTAGCTTTAAATCAACGCGAAACATACGATTTAGCAGAAATATCATGCGATATACACGATTTCGCTTCAAATTCTTCCGAAATAGCGATTTTAAACAAACGATTTAGCTTCAAATTCATGTGATATGAACTATTTAACTTCAGATTCATGCGAAATACACGAATTAGCTTTAAATCAACGCGAAACATACGATGTAACTTCAATATCATGCGAAACACACGATTTCGATTCAAATTCGTGCGAAGTAGGGATTTTTAAACAAACGATTTAGCTTCAAATTCATGTGATATGAACTATTTAACTTCAGATTCATGCGAAATACACGAATTAGATTTAAATCAACGCGAAACATACGATTTAGCTTCAATATCATGCGATATACACGATTTCGCTTCAAATTCGTGCGAAATAGCGATTTTAAACAAACGATTTAGCTTCAAATTCATGCGAAATGAACAATTTAGCTTCAGATTCATGCGAAATACACGAATTGGCTTTAAATCAACGCGAAACATACGATTTAGTTTCAATATCATGCGAAACACACGATTTCGATTCAAATTCGTGCGAAGTAGAGATTTTAAACAAAGATTTAGCTTCAAATTCATGCGAAATGAACAATTTAGCTTCAGATTAATGCGAAATACACGAATTGGCTTTAAATCAACGGGAAACATACGATTTAACTTCAATATCAAGCGATATACACGATTTCGCTTCAAATTCGTGAGAAATAGCGATTTTAAACAAACGATTTAGCTTCAAATTAATGCGAAATGAACAATTTAGCTTCAGATTAATGCGAAATACACGAATTAGCTCTAAATCAACGCGAAACATACGATTTAGCAGAAATATCATGCGATATACACGATTTCGCTTCAAATTCTTGCGAAATAGCGATTTTAAACAAACGATTTAGCTTCAAATTCATGTGATATGAACTATTTAACATCAGATTAATGCGAAATACACGAATTAGCTTTAAGTCAACGCGAAACATACGATTTAACTTCAATATCAAGCGATATACACGATTTCGCTTCAAATTGGTGAGAAATAGCGATTTTAAACAAACGATTTAGCTTCAAATTCATGCGAAATGAACAATTTAGCTTCAGATTCATGCGAAATACACGAATTGGCTTTAAATCAACGCGAAACATACGATTTAGTTTCAATATCATGCGAAACACACGATTTCGATTCAAATTCGTGCGAAGTAGAGATTTTAAACAAACGATTTAGCTTCAAATTCATGCGAAATGAACAATTTAGCTTCAGATTCATGCGAAATACACGAAATAGCTTTAAATCAACGGGAAACATACGATTTAACTTCAATAACATGCGAAACACACGATTTCGATTGAAATTCGTGCGAAATAGCGATTTTCAACAAACGATTTAGCTCCAAATTCATGCGAAATGAACAATTTAGCTTCAGATTAATGCGAAATACACGAATTGGCTTTAAATCAACGCGAAACATACGATTTAGTTTCAATATCATGCGAAACACACGATTTCGCTTCAAATTCGTGCGAAATAGAGATTTTAAACAAACGATTTAGCTTCACATTCATGCGAAATGAACAATTTAGCTTCAGATTCTTGCGAAATACACGAATTAGCTTTAAATCAACGCGAAACATACGATTTAGCAGAAATATCATGCGATATACACGATTTCGCTTCAAATTCTTCCGAAATAGCGATTTTAAACAAACGATTTAGCTTCAAATTCATGTGATATGAACTATTTAACTTCAGATTCATGCGAAATACACGAATTAGCTTTAAATCAACGCGAAACATACGATGTAACTTCAATATCATGCGAAACACACGATTTCGATTCAAATTCGTGCGAAGTAGGGATTTTAAACAAACGATTTAGCTTCAAATTCAAGCGAAATGAACAATTTAGCTTCAGATTAATGCGAAATACACGAATTAGCTTTAAATCAATGCGAAACATACGATTTATCGTCAATATCATGCGAAACACACGATTTCGCTTCAAATTCGTGCGAAATAGAGATTTTAAACAAAGATTTAGCTTCAAATTCATGCGAAATGAACAATTTAGATTCAGATTAATGCGAAATACACGAATTAGCTTTAAATCAACGCGAAACATACGATTTAGCAGAAATATCATGCGATATACACGAGTTCGCTTCAAATTCGTGAGAAATAGCGATTTTAAACAAACGATTTAGCTTCAAATTCATGCGAAATGAACAATTTCGCTTCAGATTAATGCGAAATACACGAATTAGCTTTAAATCAACGCGAAACATACGATTTAGCAGAAATATCATGCGATATACACGATTTCGCTTCAAATTCTTCCGAAATAGCGATTTTAAACAAACGATTTAGCTTCAAATTCATGTGATATGAACTATTTAACTTCAGATTCATGCGAAATACACGAATTAGATTTAAATCAACGCGAAACATACGATTTAGCTTCAATATCATGCGATATACACGATTTCGCTTCAAATTCGTGCGAAATAGCGATTTTAAACAAACGATTTAGCTTCAAATTCATGCGAAATGAACAATTTAGCTTCAGATTCATGCGAAATACACGAATTGGCTTTAAATCAACGCGAAACATACGATTTAGTTTCAATATCATGCGAAACACACGATTTCGATTCAAATTCGTGCGAAGTAGAGATTTTAAACAAAGATTTAGCTTCAAATTCATGCGAAATGAACAATTTAGCTTCAGATTAATGCGAAATACACGAATTGGCTTTAAATCAACGGGAAACATACGATTTAACTTCAATATCAAGCGATATACACGATTTCGCTTCAAATTCGTGAGAAATAGCGATTTTAAACAAACGATTTAGCTTCAAATTAATGCGAAATGAACAATTTAGCTTCAGATTAATGCGAAATACACGAATTAGCTCTAAATCAACGCGAAACATACGATTTAGCAGAAATATCATGCGATATACACGATTTCGCTTCAAATTCTTGCGAAATAGCGATTTTAAACAAACGATTTAGCTTCAAATTCATGTGATATGAACTATTTAACATCAGATTAATGCGAAATACACGAATTAGCTTTAAGTCAACGCGAAACATACGATTTAACTTCAATATCAAGCGATATACACGATTTCGCTTCAAATTGGTGAGAAATAGCGATTTTAAACAAACGATTTAGCTTCAAATTCATGCGAAATGAACAATTTAGCTTCAGATTCATGCGAAATACACGAATTGGCTTTAAATCAACGCGAAACATACGATTTAGTTTCAATATCATGCGAAACACACGATTTCGATTCAAATTCGTGCGAAGTAGAGATTTTAAACAAACGATTTAGCTTCAAATTCATGCGAAATGAACAATTTAGCTTCAGATTCATGCGAAATACACGAAATAGCTTTAAATCAACGGGAAACATACGATTTAACTTCAATATCAAGCGATATACACGATTTCGCTTCAAATTCGTGAGAAATAGCGATTTTAAACAAACGATTTAGCTTCAAATTCATGCGAAATGAACAATTTAGCTTCAGATTAATGCGAAATACACGAATTAGCTTTAAATCAACGCGAAACATACGATTTAGCTTCAATATCATGCGAAACACACGATTTCGATTCAAATTCGTGCGAAGTAGAGATTTTAAACAAACGATTTAGCTTCAAATTCATGCGAAATGAACAATTTAGCTTCAGATTAATGCGAAATACACGAATTAGCTTTACATCAACGCGAAACATACGATTTAGCAGAAATATCATGCGATATACACGATTTCGCTTCAAATTCTTGCGAAATAGCGATTTTAAACAAACGATTTAGCTTCAAATTCATGCGATATGAACTATTTCACTTCAGATTCATGCGAAATACACGAATTAGCTTTAAATCAATGCGAAACATACGATTTATCGTCAATATCATGCGAAACACACGATTTCGCTTCAAATTCGTGCGAAATAGAGATTTTAAACAAAGATTTAGCTTCAAATTCATGCGAAATGAACAATTTAGCTTCAGATTAATGCGAAATACACGAATTGGCTTTAAATCAACGGGAAACATACGATTTAACTTCAATATCAAGCGATATACACGATTTCGCTTCAAATTCGTGAGAAATAGCGATTTTAAACAAACGATTTAGCTTCAAATTAATGCGAAATGAACAATTTAGCTTCAGATTAATGCGAAATACACGAATTAGCTCTAAATCAACGCGAAACATACGATTTAGCAGAAATATCATGCGATATACACGATTTCGCTTCAAATTCTTGCGAAATAGCGATTTTAAACAAACGATTTAGCTTCAAATTAATGTGATATGAACTATTTAACATCAGATTAATGCGAAATACACGAATTAGCTTTAAATCAACGCGAAACATACGATTTAACTTCAATATCAAGCGATATACACGATTTCGCTTCAAATTGGTGAGAAATAGCGATTTTAAACAAACGATTTAGCTTCAAATTCATGCGAAATGAACAATTTAGCTTCAGATTCATGCGAAATACACGAATTGGCTTTAAATCAACGCGAAACATACGATTTAGTTTCAATATCATGCGAAACACACGATTTCGCTTCAAATTCGTGCGAAATAGCGATTTTAAACAAACGATTTAGCTTCAAATTCATGTGATATGAAGAATTTAGCTTCAGATTCATGCGAAATACACGAATTAGCTTTAAATCAACGCGAAACATACGATTTAGCAGAAATATCATGCGATATACACGATTTCGCTTCAAATTCTTCCGAAATAGCGATTTTAAACAAACGATTTAGCTTCAAATTCATGCGAAATGAACAATTTAGCTTCAGATTCATGCGAAATACACGAATTGGCTTTAAATCAACGCGAAACATACGATTTAGTTTCAATATCATGCGAAACACACGATTTCGCTTCAAATTCGTGCGAAATAGCGATTTTAAACAAACGATTTAGCTTCAAATTCATGTGATATGAAGAATTTAGCTTCAGATTCATGCGAAATACACGAATTAGCTTTAAATCAACGCGAAACATACGATTTAGCAGAAATATCATGCGATATACACGATTTCGCTTCAAATTCTTCCGAAATAGCGATTTTAAACAAACGATTTAGCTTCAAATTCATGTGATATGAACTATTTAACTTCAGATTCATGCGAAATACACGAATTAGCTTTAAATCAACGCGAAACATGCGATGTAACTTCAATATCATGCGAAACACACGATTTCGATTCAAATTCGTGCGAAATAGCGATTTTAAACAAACGATTTAGCTTCAAATTCATGCGAAATGAACAATTTAGCTTCAGATTCATGCGAAATACACGAATTAGCTTTAAATCAACGCGAAACATACGATTTAGCTTCAATAACATGCGAAACACACGATTTCGATTGAAATTCGTGCGAAATAGCGATTTTCAACAAACGATTTAGCTCCAAATTCATGCGAAATGAACAATTTAGCTTCAGATTAATGCGAAATACACGAATTGGCTTTAAATCAACGCGAAACATACGATTTAGTTTCAATATCATGCGAAACACACGATTTCGCTTCAAATTCGTGCGAAATAGAGATTTTAAACAAACGATTTAGCTTCACATTCATGCGAAATGAACAATTTAGCTTCAGATTCTTGCGAAATACACGAATTAGCTTTAAATCAACGCGAAACATACGATTTAGCAGAAATATCATGCGATATACACGATTTCGCTTCAAATTCTTCCGAAATAGCGATTTTAAACAAACGATTTAGCTTCAAATTCATGTGATATGAACTATTTAACTTTAGATTCATGCGAAATACACGAATTAGCTTTAAATCAACGCGAAACATACGATGTAACTTCAATATCATGCGAAACACACGATTTCGATTCAAATTCGTGCGAAGTAGGGATTTTAAACAAACGATTTAGCTTCAAATTCAAGCGAAATGAACAATTTAGCTTCAGTGTTACGTCGGTCGACTCCCGACGTATTGCGTAGGCTAAGTTACTACATAATCACGTAGAATAAGGAAACCCTATATCTATAACACATTCATACACTTAATTAATCTATACACACTTAAACACACTATATATGTTACCGACTGCCGCTCCGTCGCCGGTATGTTACCGACAGCCGCCCTGTCGCCGATATATTACCGACAGCCGCCTTGTCGCCGATATGTTACCGACAGCCACTCAGTCGCCGATATGTTACCGACAGTCGCCCTGTCACCGATATGTTACCGACAGCCGTTCTGTCGCCGATATGTTACCGACAGCCGCTTTGTCGCCGATATGTTACCGACAGCCACTCTGTCGCCGATATGTTACCGACAGCCGCCTTGTCGCCGATATGTTACCGACAACCATTTTGTCGCCGATATGTTACCGACAGCCGCTTTGTCGCCGATATGTTAC
Organism: Megalopta genalis; assembly: GCF_051020955.1. Lineage (NCBI taxonomy): Eukaryota > Metazoa > Arthropoda > Insecta > Hymenoptera > Halictidae > Megalopta > Megalopta genalis. The sequence continues at coordinate 80,501 of NW_027476635.1, forward strand.
CGACAGCCACTCTGTCGCCGATACGTTACCGACAGCCGCAACGTTACCAACGTTATCCACACACTTCATCACACCACTAACATGTTCACCAAACCACCGCGTGCGCTGCGGAGCACACTGCGCCCCACTCCAGCGCACCCCCACTTCTCGCAGCATCCACAGTCGCCGAAGGAGCCTCAGAGCGCTCCTCGACTTCTCACTCGCGTTCCAGCACTTGACTTTACCAGACGTACTTTGCTAACTCGGCTCGTCTCTCTCCTTACAAATTCATTGTTACTATTTCGCCGAGTTCCGTTTTAATTCTAGTTCCATTAAGTCAAGCGAGTCACCTTCTAGATCTATATAAGTAATATTAAAACCGCGTTAGTTTAATTAGTTATTGTGTTCAAGAAGTTTAAAGAATATATACATATATTTTAATTAACAGTATTCTCGAGTCAAAGCTTTATTAAACCTAAAGTCAGTGAATAAAAGCAACGAGCAGCCGCTTCCTGACGATCCAAGCAACGGAGCAGCAAATTCCTGACGACCGTAGCAGCAGAACAGCCCGTTCCTGCCAATCTGCCCGAATCGAGCAGCCCAGTTCCTGCCGATCATCGCCGTGCAGTCGCAGCAGCAGCCACTGTATCGAACATTGCACCAACAAGCCAATTCTCTCCGAACAGTGAGTCCTTTCACATATTGCACGCCTATTCAAATTGTACGCGAGTTCCCGATCAGACGCGGACGCAGGCAACGCGTGGATCAAAACTTGACAAAAGAGTCTAGTCCTTTTCGCGGGTCGACACTTCGTGTTCTTTTCTCGCGTGGGACGTGACAAATTTGGTGGCAGCGGTGGGATTTTATGTCAAACTCGCGTTTAAAATTTGATAATATGGCCGCGTGCAAGAAAGACGCCGTTCCAACAGTGACTATCGATTCGGAAACCGCGATGTTACAAAAATCCGTTCACGAAATGGAACGTAAATTACGCGCGGAGCGCCGGGCTCTGGAAGCCGAACGCGAAGAAGTGAGCCGCCGCCGTTTCGAAGTAGATAGACTCCAGGAGCAAGTGTTAACGGAAAAAGAAAGGTTAGAAAATGAATCCGTAAAGCCCCAAGATACGCAAATCCTCCGCGAAGAATTAGCCGCGTTGCGCGATCAAATCGAACGTTCCAGAATAAACGAAATCCCGCACGAGGACGAGTCGGCAATTCCCAGGTTCCCGCTGAACAACGACCGCGACTACGAAAGTCCGTCGTTGTCAATAAAAACCGCGCTTGAATCTATTCCGTACTTCGACGGAACTAATATTCCGATATTACAATTTACTCGCGCGTGCGTTCGAGCGCGAGATATGATTCCTGCGCGACAGGAAAGATCGTTCGTGCAATTAATTATTACGCGACTCCGTGGTCGTGCGTTAACCACCGTCGAGGATGAATATTACAACTCCGTGCACGATCTCTGCGACGAGCTAAAGGATACATTCGGCTCGCGTAAATCAATCGATCATTACCGTGGACAGATGGCCAACATATTCATGGGCAGTTCGGAACATATTATTGATTACATCAGTAGAATCAAAGATTTAAAAGCCGCGATTCTTGACGCCGCCGAAGACGTCGCAGATATTCCGGGAATTAACGAATTAACGAAGAGTAGTTTTATTGAGGGTTTGATCCCGGCGATCCGGCCGGAGGTGAAATCCTACAGACAAGAATCGCTAAAAACAATTTTCTCCGAAGCAAAAACCGCTTACAAACGCTTGGAACTCGACAAGGCACGGTACGGACGCCAAGACGTTAAAGTTCGATTCGCTGATTCAATGCAAGTTACATTTCCCACGCGCGAACCTTCCCAGCCACGTGCGGCTCTCACGGAGCGACCACGGTATGCCCCGGGTCAGATAACATCGAGGGGAGATAACGACGCGTATCGCCGAGAAGTCGCGCCAGCGAGTCGCCGCGACGATAATTATTTCCGGGCCGACCGACGCAATCAGGGCCCCCGATATCTGCCGGATCAGGTTACATCGAGGGGAGATAACAGCTTCCTGGCCGACCGATACGGCCGAGACTCCCGATATCTCCCGGATCAGGTTACACCGAGGGGAGATAGCGCGCCTCGTCGCCGAGAAATTCCTTTCTCTAACCGTCGCAGCGATAACGGCTTCCTGCCGTCGCGTCACCCGTCCGATCGCGTCATGAATAACGACACGTGTCGACAAATTTCGTCATCTCAACAGACTTTCAATACTACCGGTAGAAATAATGACAAGCACTGCAACTATTGCAAGAACGTAGGCCATGACATACACGAGTGTAGGAAGAGAGAATACAATAATAATATACGCAACCAGGGAAACGGGGCACCCCTCCCGTCCAACCCCAGCCGACGGGAGGCATCACCCTCACCGAAAGTCCGCGCGATCGCGTCGATGGAAGACGAGCACGACTCGGCGTCCACCGAATAAATCTCAATGAAAATACCGAGGTCCCGTATATCGCGACCCTCGCGCCGGAGCTCCGCACGAAATCCGTATTCATGATCGACACCGGCGCTGAATTAAACATAATCAAATTAATCGCGTTGAACGCAGACGCGAGTATCGATACCGCGGAAAGACTAAAAATCACCGGCATCACCGACGGACATGTAGAAACCATCGGGTCTACGCCTATTACTATATTCGGGACTGCCGCCAAGTTTCACGTCGTCCCAGACACATTCTCGATTCCAACCGAAGGAATCATCGGCTCAGCCTTCTTAAGAGAAGGACTAGATATTTGCTACTCGAAAAATTGCATCGCCTGGAACGGTGTTGAATACCCGTTCATCAACCCTGCTCAATGCCTGATCGGAGCTCGCACAGCCACGTGCATTCGCGTAAGGACTACCGGCTCAGACCAGGGATATATTCCCCGTACGGAAATCGCGCCGGGCGTGATAATTCACGATTGCGCAGTCTCTGCGACCGACGGATACACGATCGTACCATGCGTTAACACTAACGAAAGCGACATTTCTCTGGCCACACCTTCTATTAAGATAGAAGAAGTCGAAGAATTCTCACAAACGAATCCCCTTAAGAGTTCTAACCTCGACCACGAACTAAAGTCCAATGAACAACGTCAACCTCTACGCCGCGTAAACGCGTGTTCTCTCGAATCCGTTTCGGAAAAACGGAGGAAAATTTTAGAAGAAATCTCGACCGAACATTTAAACATGGAAGAAAGAGAGCATGTACTTGAGTTAATTGCAGAGTATCCAGATCTCTTTCACGTGTCGGGAGAATTTTTGGGCTGTACCACAGCCGTAACACATTCCATTCCCACTTCAGACGATATCCCCGTCCATGTAAAGCAATACCGGTACCCGCCCGTCCACAAAGATGAAATAAACAAACAAATGAAGGAACTATTAGAGAATAAAATCGTATCTCCTTCAAAATCACCCTACAATTCACCACTTTGGATAGTACCCAAAAAGGCCGCCGCGGACGGTAGCAAACGCTGGCGCATGGTAATTGATTTCCGTGCCTTGAACGAAAAATCAACCCCGGACGCGTATCCACTCCCGAGCATTCTCGAAATTCTTGACCAGCTCGGGAGTGCAAAGTACTTTAGCGTGTTCGACTTAGCTAGCGGATTCCATCAAATCGCCATGAATCCAGTCGACGCAGCAAAAACCGCGTTCTCGACGCCTTACGGACATTACCAATTCGATCGAATGCCGTTCGGGCTCCGCAATGCACCGGCCACCTTCCAACGGTTAATGGACTCGATCCTCTCCGGTCTGCAGGGCTCCGAGCTCTTCGTCTATCTTGACGACATCGTGATATATTCCAGGAGCCTCTCCGAACACCGGGCGAAATTCCGAAAATTAGCGGAACGATTACGAGCCGCGAACCTGAAATTACAACCCGCAAAATGCGGATTTTTACATAAAGAGGTGGCCTACCTTGGCCACGTGATAACCAAGGATGGCGTAAAACCATCTCCGGACAAAACGCGGGCGGTAGCCGAATTTCCACGCCCCAAAAACGCGAAAAACGTCCGCGAATTCCTCGGTCTCGCGGGCTACTACCGACGGTTCATTGACAAGTTCTCAAAAATTTCTAAACCGTTAACCTCATTGTTAAAAAGAGATTCTAGATTCGAATGGGGCGCGTCTCAAGATCTCGCATTCACGACCCTAAAGGAAATTTTGACAACCGAACCCCTTTTACAATACCCGGATTTTGACCGGGAATTCAATGTAACAACGGATGCTTCCGGATTCGCGATTGGGGGCGTTTTGAGCCAGGGCGAGCCCGGCAAAGACAAACCGATCGCATACGCATCGCGACTGCTCCAAGGAGCAGAACTAAATTATTCAACAATCGAAAAGGAGTGTTTGGCCATCGTTTACTGTGTCCAACATTTCCGTCCTTACATCTACGGTCGGCGTTTCAAATTAATTACAGACCATCGTCCTCTCGTCTGGGTCAACTCAGTAAAAGACCCTACCTCCAGACTCCTACGGTGGCGACTCAAGCTCGCGGAGTACGAGTACCAAATCATTTACAAGACGGGAAAATCGAATTCAAACGCAGACGCGCTCTCACGCAATCCCGTCCCGATCCACCCCCTCTCTTCCGATTCCTCTGATTCCACTTTATTCGATGCCGTACGTCGAACACCCCTGACTGACGTAACAGTCACCAATCAAATCAAAAATCACAGCACGCAACCATCGACCTCGTCCCTCCCCCCTTCAATCGCATCACCACTCTCGCCCAACCAACGCACATCCTTCTCCGACGAAGACGCACGGTTACCTCTAGAAACCACCCATCCTCCAGAAACTACCTCGTCCGACGAAGAAGAGATCATTGACAATCCAAACACACCCTTTTCGTCGCGACGCCGGACACTTATACATACTAGAGATCGACTGACGATGCGAAACGACAATTTAGTCGGCTTCGTTACGCTCGACGGACAGCCACTCGACATAGGAACCGCAGACCTAAAAGCAGCAGACAAATTACCCACAATAAACGACGGAACGATAGGACGCGGACGAATTTCATATCTAGGTCAGAAACGACTAATCCTACTTCCTCTGAAGCCGACACTCAACCACGCGACAACCAGCGACGATCTAATCCAATGTCTACGCTCACTATACGACATAACGACAGAACTTCAACTCGACACGATTAGCGTTTCAAAGACAGATCTTGACCACGTTCAGTGGAGCGCGGTACAAAGGACCCTTCTAGAACTATTCGGACAATCCCAAACTCAGATCTTCGTTTGTTTGAACGAAATAATAATCCCGGACAACGCTTCGCGACGAGAGTTAATAATAGAAAACCACAGGTCAGCTTTTGCCGGACACAAGGGAGTCACCAAGACGTACCGCCGAATTAGAGAAAAGTATTTTTGGCCCACTTTAAAACGCGAAGTAGAAGAATATGTAAAAAATTGTCTAGAATGTCAGACCAAGAAACTAACACGCGTAAAGACGAGACAGCCAATGACACTAACCGACACACCTGGACAGGCTTTCGACAAGGTATCCCTCGACATCGTCGGTCCTCTTCCTACCACACCCTCCGGTCATACATATATCCTTACCGGACAGGATCTTTTAACAAAGTATTCCATCGCCGTCCCACTAAAGAACGCCACAGCAATCGATACAGCCAACGCTCTGATTGAACACCTTATTTGCCGTTTCGGGGCCCCTAAGGCCATCCTCACCGACCAAGGTGCCAATTTTATGAGCAAACTAATGAAAGCAGTTGCAAAAAAATTCAAAATATCGCAATTTCGCACGACCGCGTTCCGACCACAGAGCAACGGTTCCTTGGAGAGGTCGCACCACGTGCTAACCGAATATCTGAAACAATTTATTAACAAAAATAATTGGGACGAATGGCTCGCCTGCGCCATGCTCAGCTACAATACGAGCGTCCACGAGGGCACGTTATTCACACCCCACGAGCTAGTCTTCGGTAATCTAGCCAGGCTCCCCTCGGCCGATTCGCGTTTCACGACTTCCGATGAGTCGTATTCAGATTATCTACAGAACCTCCAAGAAAAACTATCGGGCACGATTAATCAGGCACGCCAGAATCTCGACGGAGCGAAGGCGCGTTCCAAGAAATATTACGACCGCAAGATAAACGCGCAGACATTCGTCACCGGGGATCGAGTTTACATTCTCAAGGAGCCCCGGAAAGGAAAATTCGACTCCGAATACCACGGTCCATACGAGGTGGTCGGGGTGTTATCGGAGACCAATGTTCAACTCAAAATAAAGGGCAAGATAAAAACCGTCCATATAAATAAATTAAAACATGCACCACCGTCAGCTCGTATTGCATTCACATCCGCAATCCCCTCCAACCGACCCCCACCGCGAAAGAGATTTATATCCGTAGCCGAGGCTAGAAGTCAGTCAAGTTCGGACAACCACAGAGAAATGTACGCTACGCAAGCTTTCGCGTTAGTCACGGTTATACGTGTCGCGTCCGCCATTATCGGCTACGATTGCGGGGGCAGCTCGGCCAATGTAACCACATTCTCCACCGTCGACCCACCAACCTGTGCTATGGAGAGAGTCAACCCGTCCAACGAGGAGGCACATATCCAGCTTCTGCAGCTGGCGGACTTCGACGCGGCGCCCGTCGTTCAGTGCCGGATCGAGATTGATCGAACGGTGTTTTACTGCGGTATGAGTTCTCACGTATCAATAGTTCAGAACGGTCGCCAACAGTATTTGCAATATATATCCCGCGACGCGTGCGAGGCTCTTCTCACCACCGGAATTATGTCGATTCCACCCACAATACAAATTTCCGGCCTCCAGCCAAACTCCACCTCAACTCGCAGCCTGACTCTCGCTGGCACCGTGGGCCCGGATGGTTCGTGCCAAGGCTCCACATATAGCGACCCTTTCGGCACCTGGTCTCAAGTGGTAGTGCAAGCCATAGCTAAAATCACGCTGAAAACCTTTAGTGCACCTGTCAAAATCAACACTCAGGAAATCCTCCTTCCATCTGGCCAAAGGTGTCCTCTAAACAAGGAATTCTGTTTAGACACAGAGGACGGCCACACGTACTGGCGAAGCCTCCCTTCGGATCAGTGCGGAGTAAACCAGTACGACGTCCTTTATGAAGGAAAAGCCACCCGAACCTTTAACCAAGGTTCCTCCCCCGTCATGTACACCGTTGCTACACAAGACATAGCGTTCGCGCTTACTAGCACGGCCAAGACAAATATTTGCGGATACACACTTATCCGTACTGAACATCCGAAATTATTCATTTTAGATACAAATAAGGAAGGAAAATTTAAATCGAAATCTCCCACTCCCACCAACAACTTAGACATCTTCACCTACGTCAACGCGAAATTCGTGTACGTAGAAAAACACCTAAAATCACAAATAGTATCGCTCTATCAGGACATTGTAACGCAACGCTGTAGGCTCGACCAACAGGTCCTTCGAAATGCACTGACGCTCGCGCGAGTCGCGCCAGCCGAAGTGGCTTACGCGATTACGCAAGAAGCCGGCTATATCGCCACCCAGGCCGGAGAAGCCATTCACATCGTGAAGTGTATTCCAGTTTCTGTCAGCCTCCGCAAGACGGAGGATTGCTTTAACGATCTCCCCGTAACATACAATAACCAATCCTACTTCCTATCTCCACGCACGCACGTTTTAATCAAAACTAGTACCCAAAGAGACTGTAGCGAACTCATCCCTGCACTCTTCAAGCTGCAAGGGTCCTGGTACCAAATAAACCCACGACCCACAGAAATCCGCAACATTCCACCACTGAAACCCATTACGCAAGTCACATGGAAGTATGTGAGCCCTTCAAACCTCGCGAACGAGGGAATATATTCCCAGGAGGATCTAAATCAGTTAAAAGAACATATCATGTTCCCAATAGAAAGATCCTCAATCATTGATTCCTTGGCTCAAGGAGCCTCAGGCCGCTCATTTATTCGCGACACAGTCCAAATCAGTAATCTCTTAGACGAGCAAACGCTCGAGAAAATCGCACTTTCAACCAGTAAACGCTTGTGGAGCGGTTTCTTGCAATTTGGTTCAATATCCGCGGGCATCCTCGGAGTATACATCCTGTTTCGTACAATCAAACTCACAATCAATATGGTACTGAACGGCGTCGAGCTGTACGCCGCGTTCGGTTGGAGTTTCCGACTGGTAGCCGCGGCTTGGAATTCAGCCACACGCCTCTGCCTCCACCTCCAGAAGGACGTCAACACCGGCAGGGACAGCCAGGAGTGCATCGAGCAGGGAACACCACTGAAGCAACAAGAAAAGCCCAAGCCCTCCCAAATTACCTCCACCCGAGAGCCAGCCCCGGCCGCTATTGGCAGAAATTACGAACATTCAGACGACGATTACGACACCGTTTTAAATACGCGAATAACACCGTCGGTCCCCAATCGCGGACATACCTCGAGATTCTTATAATTGTACCCACATTTAAGTAAAAATAATTTTCCCTACAGGAAAATTATTTTTCCCCGCGGAAGGGAGGTGTTACGTCGGTCGACTCCCGACGTATTGCGTAGGCTAAGTTACTACATAATCACGTAGAATAAGGAAACCCTATATCTATAACACATTCATACACTTAATTAATCTATACACACTTAAACACACTATATATGTTACCGACTGCCGCTCCGTCGCCGGTATGTTACCGACAGCCGCCCTGTCGCCGATATATTACCGACAGCCGCCTTGTCGCCGATATGTTACCGACAGCCACTCAGTCGCCGATATGTTACCGACAGTCGCCCTGTCACCGATATGTTACCGACAGCCGTTCTGTCGCCGATATGTTACCGACAGCCGCTTTGTCGCCGATATGTTACCGACAGCCACTCTGTCGCCGATATGTTACCGACAGCCGCCTTGTCGCCGATATGTTACCGACAACCATTTTGTCGCCGATATGTTACCGACAGCCGCTTTGTCGCCGATATGTTACCGACAGCCACTCTGTCGCCGATACGTTACCGACAGCCGCAACGTTACCAACGTTATCCACACACTTCATCACACCACTAACATGTTCACCAAACCACCGCGTGCGCTGCGGAGCACACTGCGCCCCACTCCAGCGCACCCCCACTTCTCGCAGCATCCACAGTCGCCGAAGGAGCCTCAGAGCGCTCCTCGACTTCTCACTCGCGTTCCAGCACTTGACTTTACCAGACGTACTTTGCTAACTCGGCTCGTCTCTCTCCTTACAAATTCATTGTTACTATTTCGCCGAGTTCCGTTTTAATTCTAGTTCCATTAAGTCAAGCGAGTCACCTTCTAGATCTATATAAGTAATATTAAAACCGCGTTAGTTTAATTAGTTATTGTGTTCAAGAAGTTTAAAGAATATATACATATATTTTAATTAACAGTATTCTCGAGTCAAAGCTTTATTAAACCTAAAGTCAGTGAATAAAAGCAACGAGCAGCCGCTTCCTGACGATCCAAGCAACGGAGCAGCAAATTCCTGACGACCGTAGCAGCAGAACAGCCCGTTCCTGCCAATCTGCCCGAATCGAGCAGCCCAGTTCCTGCCGATCATCGCCGTGCAGTCGCAGCAGCAGCCACTGTATCGAACATTGCACCAACAAGCCAATTCTCTCCGAACAGTGAGTCCTTTCACATATTGCACGCCTATTCAAATTGTACGCGAGTTCCCGATCAGACGCGGACGCAGGCAACGCGTGGATCAAAACTTGACAAAAGAGTCTAGTCCTTTTCGCGGGTCGACACTTCGTGTTCTTTTCTCGCGTGGGACGTGACATCAGATTAATGCGAAATACACGAATTAGCTTTAAATCAATGCGAAACATACGATTTATCGTCAATATCATGCGAAACACACGATTTCGCTTCAAATTCGTGCGAAATAGAGATTTTAAACAAAGATTTAGCTTCAAATTCATGCGAAATGAACAATTTAGATTCAGATTAATGCGAAATACACGAATTAGCTTTAAATCAACGCGAAACATACGATTTAGCAGAAATATCATGCGATATACACGAGTTCGCTTCAAATTCGTGAGAAATAGCGATTTTAAACAAACGATTTAGCTTCAAATTCATGCGAAATGAACAATTTCGCTTCAGATTCATGCGAAATACACGAAATAGCTTTAAATCAACGGGAAACATACGATTTAACTTCAATATCAAGCGATATACACGATTTCGCTTCAAATTCGTGAGAAATAGCGATTTTAAACAAACGATTTAGCTTCAAATTCATGCGAAATGAACAATTTAGCTTCAGATTCATGCGAAATACACGAATTAGCTTTAAATCAACGCGAAACATACGATTTAGCTTCAATATCATGCGAAACACACGATTTCGATTCAAATTCGTGCGAAGTAGAGATTTTAAACAAACGATTTAGCTTCAAATTCATGCGAAATGAACAATTTAACTTCAGATTCATGCGAAATTCACGAATTAGATTTAAATCGACGCGAAACATACGATTTAGCTTCAATATCATGCGATATACACGATTTCGCTTCAAATTCGTGCGAAATAGCGATTTTAAACAAACGATTTAGCTTCAAATTCATGCGAAATGAACAATTTAGCTTCAGATTAATGCGAAATACACGAATTAGCTTTAAATCAACGCGAAACATACGATTTAGCTTCAATATCATGCGATATACACGATTTCGCTTCAAATTCGTGCGAAATAGCGATTTTAAACAAACGATTTAGCTTCAAATTCATGCGATATGAACTATTTAACTTCAGATTCATGCGAAATACACGAATTAGCTTGAAATCAATGCGAAACATACGATTTATCGTCAATATCATGCGAAACACACGATTTCGCTTCAAATTCGTGCGAAATAGAGATTTTAAACAAAGATTTAGCTTCAAATTCATGCGAAATGAACAATTTAGCTTCAGATTAATGCGAAATACACGAATTGGCTTTAAATCAACGCGAAACATACGATTTAGTTTCAATATCAAGCGAAACACACGATTTCGCTTCAAATTCGTGCGAAATAGCGATTTTAAACAAACGATTTAGCTTCAAATTCATGTGATATGAACAATTTAGCTTCAGATTAATGCGAAATACACGAATTAGCTCTAAATCAACGCGAAACATACGATTTAGCAGAAATATCATGCGATATACACGATTTCGCTTCAAATTCTTGCGAAATAGCGATTTTAAACAAACGATTTAGCTTCAAATTAATGTGATATGAACTATTTAACATCAGATTAATGCGAAATACACGAATTAGCTTTAAATCAACGCGAAACATACGATTTAACTTCAATATCAAGCGATATACACGATTTCGCTTCAAATTGGTGAGAAATAGCGATTTTAAACAAACGATTTAGCTTCAAATTCATGCGAAATGAACAATTTAGCTTCAGATTCATGCGAAATACACGAATTGGCTTTAAATCAACGCGAAACATACGATTTAGTTTCAATATCATGCGAAACACACGATTTCGCTTCAAATTCGTGCGAAATAGCGATTTTAAACAAACGATTTAGCTTCAAATTCATGTGATATGAAGAATTTAGCTTCAGATTCATGCGAAATACACGAATTAGCTTTAAATCAACGCGAAACATACGATTTAGCAGAAATATCATGCGATATACACGATTTCGCTTCAAATTCTTCCGAAATAGCGATTTTAAACAAACGATTTAGCTTCAAATTCATGCGAAATGAACAATTTAGCTTCAGATTCATGCGAAATACACGAATTGGCTTTAAATCAACGCGAAACATACGATTTAGTTTCAATATCATGCGAAACACACGATTTCGCTTCAAATTCGTGCGAAATAGCGATTTTAAACAAACGATTTAGCTTCAAATTCATGTGATATGAAGAATTTAGCTTCAGATTCATGCGAAATACACGAATTAGCTTTAAATCAACGCGAAACATACGATTTAGCAGAAATATCATGCGATATACACGATTTCGCTTCAAATTCTTCCGAAATAGCGATTTTAAACAAACGATTTAGCTTCAAATTCATGTGATATGAACTATTTAACTTCAGATTCATGCGAAATACACGAATTAGCTTTAAATCAACGCGAAACATGCGATGTAACTTCAATATCATGCGAAACACACGATTTCGATTCAAATTCGTGCGAAATAGCGATTTTAAACAAACGATTTAGCTTCAAATTCATGCGAAATGAACAATTTAGCTTCAGATTCATGCGAAATACACGAATTAGCTTTAAATCAACGCGAAACATACGATTTAGCTTCAATAACATGCGAAACACACGATTTCGATTGAAATTCGTGCGAAATAGCGATTTTCAACAAACGATTTAGCTCCAAATTCATGCGAAATGAACAATTTAGCTTCAGATTAATGCGAAATACACGAATTGGCTTTAAATCAACGCGAAACATACGATTTAGTTTCAATATCATGCGAAACACACGATTTCGCTTCAAATTCGTGCGAAATAGAGATTTTAAACAAACGATTTAGCTTCACATTCATGCGAAATGAACAATTTAGCTTCAGATTCTTGCGAAATACACGAATTAGCTTTAAATCAACGCGAAACATATGATTTAGCAGAAATATCATGCGATATACACGATTTCGCTTCAAATTCTTCCGAAATAGCGATTTTAAACAAACGATTTAGCTTCAAATTCATGTGATATGAACTATTTAACTTCAGATTCATGCGAAATACACGAATTAGCTTTAAATCAACGCGAAACATACGATGTAACTTCAATATCATGCGAAACACACGATTTCGATTCAAATTCGTGCGAAGTAGGGATTTTAAACAAACGATTTAGCTTCAAATTCAAGCGAAATGAACAATTTAGCTTCAGATTAATGCGAAATACACGAATTAGCTTTAAATCAATGCGAAACATACGATTTATCGTCAATATCATGCGAAACACACGATTTCGCTTCAAATTCGTGCGAAATAGAGATTTTAAACAAAGATTTAGCTTCAAATTCATGCGAAATGAACAATTTAGATTCAGATTAATGCGAAATACACGAATTAGCTTTAAATCAACGCGAAACATACGATTTAGCAGAAATATCATGCGATATACACGAGTTCGCTTCAAATTCGTGAGAAATAGCGATTTTAAACAAACGATTTAGCTTCAAATTCATGCGAAATGAACAATTTCGCTTCAGATTCATGCGAAATACACGAAATAGCTTTAAATCAACGGGAAACATACGATGTAACTTCAATATCATGCGAAACACACGATTTCGATTCAAATACGTGCGAAGTAGGGATTTTAAACAAACGATTTAGCTTCAAATTCAAGCGAAATGAACAATTTAGCTTCAGATTAATGCGAAATACACGAATTAGCTTTAAATCAATGCGAAACATACGATTTATCGTCAATATCATGCGAAACACACGATTTCGCTTCAAATTCGTGCGAAATAGAGATTTTAAACAAAGATTTAGCTTCAAATTCATGCGAAATGAACAATTTAGATTCAGATTAATGCGAAATACACGAATTAGCTTTAAATCAACGCGAAACATACGATTTAGCAGAAATATCATGCGATATACACGAGTTCGCTTCAAATTCGTGAGAAATAGCGATTTTAAACAAACGATTTAGCTTCAAATTCATGCGAAATGAACAATTTCGCTTCAGATTCATGCGAAATACACGAAATAGCTTTAAATCAACGGGAAACATACGATTTAACTTCAATATCAAGCGATATACACGATTTCGCTTCAAATTCGTGAGAAATAGCGATTTTAAACAAACGATTTAGCTTCAAATTCATGCGAAATGAACAATTTAGCTTCAGATTCATGCGAAATACACGAATTAGCTTTAAATCAACGCGAAACATACGATTTAGCTTCAATATCATGCGAAACACACGATTTCGATTCAAATTCGTGCGAAGTAGAGATTTTAAACAAACGATTTAGCTTCAAATTCATGCGAAATGAACAATTTAACTTCAGATTCATGCGAAATTCACGAATTAGATTTAAATCGACGCGAAACATACGATTTAGCTTCAATATCATGCGATATACACGATTTCGCTTCAAATTCGTGCGAAATAGCGATTTTAAACAAACGATTTAGCTTCAAATTCATGCGAAATGAACAATTTAGCTTCAGATTAATGCGAAATACACGAATTAGCTTTAAATCAACGCGAAACATACGATTTAGCTTCAATATCATGCGATATACACGATTTCGCTTCAAATTCGTGCGAAATAGCGATTTTAAACAAACGATTTAGCTTCAAATTCATGCGATATGAACTATTTAACTTCAGATTCATGCGAAATACACGAATTAGCTTGAAATCAATGCGAAACATACGATTTATCGTCAATATCATGCGAAACACACGATTTCGCTTCAAATTCGTGCGAAATAGAGATTTTAAACAAAGATTTAGCTTCAAATTCATGCGAAATGAACAATTTAGCTTCAGATTAATGCGAAATACACGAATTGGCTTTAAATCAACGCGAAACATACGATTTAGTTTCAATATCAAGCGAAACACACGATTTCGCTTCAAATTCGTGCGAAATAGCGATTTTAAACAAACGATTTAGCTTCAAATTCATGTGATATGAACAATTTAGCTTCAGATTAATGCGAAATACACGAATTAGCTCTAAATCAACGCGAAACATACGATTTAGCAGAAATATCATGCGATATACACGATTTCGCTTCAAATTCTTGCGAAATAGCGATTTTAAACAAACGATTTAGCTTCAAATTCATGTGATATGAACTATTTAACATCAGATTAATGCGAAATACACGAATTATCTTTAAATCAACGCGAAACATACGATTTAACTTCAATATCAAGCGATATACACGATTTCGCTTCAAATTGGGGGGAAATAGCGATTTTAAACAAACGATTTAGTGTTACGTCGGTCGACTCCCGACGTATTGCGTAGGCTAAGTTACTACATAATCACGTAGAATAAGAAACCCTATATCTATAACACATTCACACAAATTAACTCAGACACACTGTATGCGTTACCGACAGCTGCTCTGTCGCCGATACGTTACCGACAGCCGCCCTGTCGCCGATACGTTACCGACAGCTGCTCTGTCACCGATACGTTACCGACAGCCGCTCTGTCACCGATACGTTACCGACAGCCGCTCTGTCGCCGATACGTTACCGACAGCTGCTCTGTCGCCGATGCGTTACCGACAGCTGCTCTGTCGCCGATACGTTACCGACAGCCGCTCTGTCGCCGATACGTTACCGACAGCCGCTCTGTCGTCGATACGTTACCAACAGCCGCTCTGTCGTCAATGCGTTACCGACAGCCGCTCTGTCATCGATACGTTACCGACAGCCGCTCTGTCGTCGATGCGTTACCGACAGCCGCTCTGCCGCCGATGCGTTACCGACAGCTGCTCTGTCGCCGATACATTACCAACAGCTGCAATGTTACCAACGCTATCCACACACTACATCACACCACTAACATGTTCACCAAGCTACCGCGTGCTTTGTGGAGCGCACTGCGCCCCACTCCAGCGTACCCCCACTCCTCGCAGCATCCACAGTCGCCGAAGGAGCCTCAGAGCGCTCCTCGACTACGCACTCGCGTTCCAGCACTTGACTTTACCAGACGTACTTTGCTAACTCGGCTCGTCTCTCTCCTTACAAATTCATTGTTACTATTTCGCCGAGTTCCGTTTTAATTCTAGTTCCATTAAGTCAAGCGAGTCACCTTCTAGATCTATATAAGTAATATTAAAACCGCGTTAGTTTAATTAGTTATTGTGTTCAAGAAGTTTAAAGAATATATACATATATTTTAATTAACAGTATTCTCGAGTCAAAGCTTTATTAAACCTAAAGTCAGTGAATAAAAGCAACGAGCAGCCGCTTCCTGACGATCCAAGCAACGGAGCAGCAAATTCCTGACGACCGTAGCAGCAGAACAGCCAGTTCCTGCCAATCTGCCCGAATCGAGCAGCCCAGTCCCTGCCGATCATCGCCGTGCAGTCGCAGCTGCAGCCACTGTATCGAACATTGTACCAACCAAGCCAATTCTCTCCGAACGGTGAGTCCTTTCACATTTTGCACGCCTATTCAAATTGTACGCGAGTTCCCGATCAGACGCGGACGCAGGCAACGCGTGGATCAAAACTTGACAAAAGAGTCTAGTCCTTTTCGCGGGTCGACACTTCGTGTTCTTTTCTCGCGTGGGACGTGACAAATTTGGTGGCAGCGGTGGGATTTTATGTCAAACTCGCGTTTAAAATTTGATAATATGGCCGCGTGCAAGAAAGACGCCGTTCCAACAGTGACTATCGATTCGGAAACCGCGATGTTACAAAAATCCGTTCACGAAATGGAACGTAAATTACGCGCGGAGCGCCGGGCTCTGGAAGCCGAACGCGAAGAAGTGAGCCGCCGCCGTTTCGAAGTAGATAGCCTCCAGGAGCAAGTGTTAACGGAAAAAGAAAGGTTAGAAAATGAATCCGTAAAGCCCCAAGATACGCAAATCCTCCGCGAAGAATTAGCCGCGTTGCGCGATCAAATCGAACGTTCCAGAATAAACGAAATCCCGCACGAGGACGAGTCGGCAATTCCCAGGTTCCCGCTGAACAACGACCGCGACTACGAAAGTCCGTCGTTGTCAATAAAAACCGCGCTTGAATCTATTCCGTACTTCGACGGAACTAATATTCCGATATTACAATTTACTCGCGCGTGCGTTCGAGCGCGAGATATGATTCCTGCGCGACAGGAAAGATCGTTCGTGCAATTAATTATTACGCGACTCCGTGGTCGTGCGTTAACCACCGTCGAGGATGAATATTACAACTCCGTGCACGATCTCTGCGACGAGCTAAAGGATACATTCGGCTCGCGTAAATCAATCGATCATTACCGTGGACAGATGGCCAACATATTCATGGGCAGTTCGGAACATATTATTGATTACATCAGTAGAATCAAAGATTTAAAAGCCGCGATTCTTGACGCCGCCGAAGACGTCGCAGATATTCCGGGAATTAACGAATTAACGAAGAGTAGTTTTATTGAGGGTTTGATCCCGGCGATCCGGCCGGAGGTGAAATCCTACAGACAAGAATCGCTAAAAACAATTTTCTCCGAAGCAAAAACCGCTTACAAACGCTTGGAACTCGACAAGGCACGGTACGGACGCCAAGACGTTAAAGTTCGATTCGCAGATTCAATGCAAGTTACATTTCCCACGCGCGAACCTTCCCAGCCACGTGCGGCTCTCACGGAGCGACCACGGTATGCCCCGGGTCAGATAACATCGAGGGGAGATAACGACGCGTATCGCCGAGAAGTCGCGCCAGCGAGTCGCCGCGACGATAATTATTTCCGGGCCGACCGACGCAATCAGGGCCCCCGATATCTGCCGGATCAGGTTACATCGAGGGGAGTTAACAGCTTCCTGGCCGACCGATACGGCCGGGACTCTCGATATCTCCCGGATCAGGTTACACCGAGGGGAGATAGCGCGCCTCGTCGCCGAGAAATTCCTTTCTCTAACCGTCGCAGCGATAACGGCTTCCTGCCGTCGCGTCACCCGTCCGATCGCGTCATGAATAACGACACGTGTCGACAAATTTCGTCATCTCAACAGACTTTCAATACTACCGGTAGAAATAATGACAAGCACTGCAACTATTGCAAGAACGTAGGCCATGACATACACGAGTGTAGGAAGAGAGAATACAATAATAATATACGCAACCAGGGAAACGGGGCACCCCTCCCGTCCAACCCCAGCCGACGGGAGGCATCACCCTCACCGAAAGTCCGCGCGATCGCGTCGATGGAAGACGAGCACGACTCGGCGTCCACCGAATAAATCTCAATGAAAATACCGAGGTCCCGTATATCGCGACCCTCGCGCCGGAGCTCCGCACGAAATCCGTATTCATGATCGACACCGGCGCTGAATTAAACATAATCAAATTAATCGCGTTGAACGCAGACGCGAGTATCGATACCGCGGAAAGACTAAAAATCACCGGCATCACCGACGGACATGTAGAAACCATCGGGTCTACGCCTATTACTATATTCGGGACTGCCGCCAAGTTTCACGTCGTCCCAGACACATTCTCGATTCCAACCGAAGGAATCATCGGCTCAGCCTTCTTAAGAGAAGGACTAGATATTTGCTACTCGAAAAATTGCATCGCCTGGAACGGTGTTGAATACCCGTTCATCAACCCTGCTCAATGCCTGATCGGAGCTCGCACAGCCACGTGCATTCGCGTAAGGACTACCGGCTCAGACCAGGGATATATTCCCCGTACGGAAATCGCGCCGGGCGTGATAATTCACGATTGCGCGGTCTCTGCGACCGACGGATACACGATCGTACCATGCGTTAACACTAACGAAAGCGACATTTCTCTGGCCACACCTTCTATTAAGATAGAAGAAGTCGAAGAATTCTCACAAACGAATCCCCTTAAGAGTTCTAACCTCGCCCACGGACTAAAGTCCAATGAACAACGTCAACCTCTACGCCGCGTAAACGCGTGTTCTCTCGAATCCGTTTCGGAAAAACGGAGGAAAATTTTAGAAGAAATCTCGACCGAACATTTAAACATGGAAGAAAGAGAGCATGTACTTGAGTTAATTGCAGAGTATCCAGATCTCTTTCACGTGTCGGGAGAATTTTTGGGCTGTACCACAGCCGTAACACATTCCATTCCCACTTCAGACGATATCCCCGTCCATGTAAAGCAATACCGGTACCCGCCCGTTCACAAAGATGAAATAAACAAACAAATGAAGGAACTATTAGAGAATAAAATTGTATCTCCTTCAAAATCACCCTACAATTCACCACTTTGGATAGTACCCAAAAAGGCCGCCGCGGACGGTAGCAAACGCTGGCGCATGGTAATTGATTTCCGTGCCTTGAACGAAAAATCAACCCCGGACGCGTATCCACTCCCGAGCATCCTCGAAATTCTTGACCAGCTCGGGAGTGCAAAATACTTTAGCGTGTTCGACTTAGCTAGCGGATTCCATCAAATCGCCATGAATCCAGTCGACGCAGCAAAAACCGCGTTCTCGACGCCTTACGGACATTACCAATTCGATCGAATGCCGTTCGGGCTCCGCAATGCACCGGCCACCTTCCAACGGTTAATGGACTCGATCCTCTCCGGTCTGCAGGGCTCCGAGCTCTTCGTCTATCTTGACGACATCGTGATATATTCTAGGAGCCTCTCCGAACACCGGGCGAAATTCCGAAAATTAGCGGAACGATTACGAGCCGCGAACCTG
Source organism: Megalopta genalis (assembly GCF_051020955.1). NCBI lineage: Eukaryota > Metazoa > Arthropoda > Insecta > Hymenoptera > Halictidae > Megalopta > Megalopta genalis. The sequence continues at coordinate 99,898 of NW_027476635.1, forward strand.
AAATTACAACCCGCAAAATGCGGATTTTTACATAAAGAGGTGGCCTACCTTGGCCACGTGATAACCAAGGATGGCGTAAAACCATCTCCGGACAAAACGCGGGCGGTAGCCGAATTTCCACGCCCCAAAAACGCGAAAAACGTCCGCGAATTCCTCGGTCTCGCGGGCTACTACCGACGGTTCATTGACAAGTTCTCAAAAATTTCTAAACCGTTAACCTCATTGTTAAAAAGAGATTCTAGATTCGAATGGGGCGCGTCTCAAGATCTCGCATTCACGACCCTAAAGGAAATTTTGACAACCGAACCCCTTTTACAATACCCGGATTTTGACCGGGAATTCAATGTAACAACGGATGCTTCCGGATTCGCGATTGGGGGCGTTTTGAGCCAGGGCGAGCCCGGCAAAGACAAACCGATCGCCTACGCATCGCGACTGCTCCAAGGAGCAGAACTAAATTATTCAACAATCGAAAAGGAGTGTTTGGCCATCGTTTACTGTGTCCAACATTTCCGTCCTTACATCTACGGTCGGCGTTTCAAATTAATTACAGACCACCGTCCTCTCGTCTGGGTCAACTCAGTAAAAGACCCTACCTCCAGACTCCTACGGTGGCGACTCAAGCTCGCGGAGTACGAGTACCAAATCATTTACAAGACGGGAAAATCGAATTCAAACGCAGACGCGCTCTCACGCAATCCCGTCCCGATCCACCCCCTCTCTTCCGATTCCTCTGATTCCACTTTATTCGATGCCGTACGTCGAACACCCCTGACTGACGTAACAGTCACCAATCAAATCAAAAATCACAGCACGCAACCATCGACCTCGTCCCTCCCCCCTTCAATAGCATCACCACTCTCGCCCAACCAACGCATATCCTTCTCCGACGAAGACGCACGGTTACCTCTAGAAACCACCCATCCTCCAGAAACTACCTCGTCCGACGAAGAAGAGATCATTGACAATCCAAACACACTCTTTTCGTCGCGACGCCGGACACTTATACATACTAGAGATCGACTGACGATGCGAAACGACAATTTAGTCGGCTTCGTTACGCTCGACGGACAGCCACTCGACATAGGAACCGCAGACCTAAAAGCAGCAGACAAATTACCCACAATAAACGACGGAACGATAGGACGCGGACGAATTTCATATCTAGGTCAGAAACGACTAATCCTACTTCCTCTGAAGCCGACACTCAACCACGCGACAACCAGCGACGATCTAATCCAATGTCTACGCTCACTATACGACATAACGACAGAACTTCAACTCGACACGATTAGCGTTTCAAAGACAGATCTTGACCACGTTCAGTGGAGCGCGGTACAAAGGACCCTTCTAGAACTATTCGGACAATCCCAAACTCAGATCTTCGTTTGTTTGAACGAAATAATAATCCCGGACAACGCTTCGCGACGAGAGTTAATAATAGAAAACCACAGGTCAGCTTTTGCCGGACACAAGGGAGTCACCAAGACGTACCGCCGAATTAGAGAAAAGTATTTTTGGCCCACTTTAAAACGCGAAGTAGAAGAATATGTAAAAAATTGTCTAGAATGTCAGACCAAGAAACTAACACGCGTAAAGACGAGACAGCCAATGACACTAACCGACACACCTGGACAGGCTTTCGACAAGGTATCCCTCGACATCGTCGGTCCTCTTCCTACCACACCCTCCGGTCATACATATATCCTTACCGGACAGGATCTTTTAACAAAGTATTCCATCGCCGTCCCACTAAAGAACGCCACAGCAATCGATACAGCCAACGCTCTGATTGAACACCTTATTTGCCGTTTCGGGGCCCCTAAGGCCATTCTCACCGACCAAGGTGCCAATTTTATGAGCAAACTAATGAAAGCAATTGCAAAAAAATTCAAAATATCGCAATTTCGCACGACCGCATTCCGACCACAGAGCAACGGCTCCTTGGAGAGGTCGCACCACGTGCTAACCGAATATCTGAAACAATTTATTAACAGAAATAATTGGGACGAATGGCTCGCCTGCGCCATGCTCAGCTACAATACGAGCGTCCACGAGGGCACGTTATTCACACCCCACGAGCTAGTCTTCGGTAATCTAGCCAGGCTCCCCTCGGCCGATTCGCGTTTCACGACTTCCGATGAGTCGTATTCAGACTATCTACAGAACCTCCAAGAAAAACTATCGGGCACGATTAATCAGGCGCGCCAGAATCTCGACGGAGCGAAGGCGCGTTCCAAGAAATATTACGACCGCAAGATAAACGCGCAGACATTCGTCACCGGGGATCGAGTTTACATTCTCAAGGAGCCCCGGAAAGGAAAATTCGACTCCGAATACCACGGTCCATACGAGGTGGTCGGGGTGTTATCGGAGACCAATGTTCAACTCAAAATAAAGGGCAAGATAAAAACCGTCCATATAAATAAATTAAAACATGCACCACCGTCAGCTCGTATTGCATTCACATCCGCAATCCCCTCCAACCGACCCCCACCGCGAAAGAGATTTATATCCGTGGCCGAGGCTAGAAGTCAGTCAAGTTCGGACAACCACAGAGAAATGTACGCTACGCAAGCTTTCGCGTTAGTCACGGTTATACGTGTCGCGTCCGCCATTATCGGCTACGATTGCGGGGGCAGCTCGGCCAATGTAACCACATTCTCCACCGTCGACCCACCAACCTGTGCTATGGAGAGAGTCAACCCGTCCAACGAGGAGGCACATATCCAGCTTCTGCAGCTGGCGGACTTCGACGCGGCGCCCGTCGTTCAGTGCCGGATCGAGATTGATCGAACGGTGTTTTACTGCGGTATGAGTTCTCACGTATCAATAGTTCAGAACGGTCGCCAACAGTATTTGCAATATATATCCCGCGACGCGTGCGAGGCTCTTCTCACCACCGGAATTATGTCGATTCCACCCACAATACAAATTTCCGGCCTTCAGCCAAACTCCACCTCAACTCGCAGCCTGACTCTCGCTGGCACCGTAGGCCCTGATGGTTCGTGCCAAGGCTCCACATATAGCGACCCTTTCGGCACCTGGTCTCAAGTGGTAGTGCAAGCCATAGCTAAAATCACGCTGAAAACCTTTAGTGCACCTGTCAAAATCAACACTCAGGAAATCCTCCTTCCATCTGGCCAAAGGTGTCCTCTAAACAAGGAATTCTGTTTAGACACAGAGGACGGCCACACGTACTGGCGAAGCCTCCCTTCGGATCAGTGCGGAGTAAACCAGTACGACGTCCTTTATGAAGGAAAAGCCACCCGAACCTTTAACCAAGGTTCCTCCCCCGTCATGTACACCGTTGCTACACAAGACATAGCGTTCGCGCTTACTAGCACGGCCAAGACAAATATTTGCGGATACACACTTATCCGTACTGAACATCCGAAATTATTCATTTTAGATACAAATAAGGAAGGAAAATTTAAATCGAAATCTCCCACTCCCACCAACAACTTAGACATCTTCACCTACGTCAACGCGAAATTCGTGTACGTAGAAAAACACCTAAAATCACAAATAGTATCGCTCTATCAGGACATTGTAACGCAACGCTGTAGGCTCGACCAACAGGTCCTTCGAAATGCACTGACGCTCGCGCGAGTCGCGCCAGCCGAAGTGGCTTACGCGATTACGCAAGAAGCCGGCTATATCGCCACCCAGGCCGGAGAAGCCATTCACATCGTGAAGTGCATTCCAGTCTCTGTCAGCCTCCGCAAGACGGAGGATTGCTTTAACGATCTCCCCGTAACATACAACAACCAGTCTTACTTCTTATCTCCACGCACGCACGTCTTAATTAAAACCAGTACCCAGAGGGACTGTAGCGAACTGATCCCTGCACTCTTCAAGCTGCAAGGGTCCTGGTACCAAATAAACCCACGACCCACAGAAATCCGCAACATTCCACCACTGAAACCCATTACGCAAGTCACATGGAAGTATGTGAGCCCTTCAAACCTCGCGAACGAGGGAATATATTCCCAGGAGGATCTAAATCAGTTAAAAGAACATATCATGTTCCCAATAGAAAGATCCTCAATCATCGATTCCTTGGCTCAAGGAGCCTCAGGCCGCTCATTTATTCGCGACACAGTCCAAATCAGTAATCTCTTAGACGAGCAAACGCTCGAGAAAATCGCACTTTCAACCAGTAAACGCTTGTGGAGCGGTTTCTTGCAATTTGGTTCAATATCCGCGGGCATCCTCGGAGTATACATCCTGTTTCGTACAATCAAACTCACAATCAATATGGTACTGAACGGCGTCGAGCTGTACGCCGCGTTCGGTTGGAGTTTCCGACTGGTAGCCGCGGCTTGGAATTCAGCCACACGCCTCTGCCTCCACCTCCAGAAGGACGTCAACACCGGCAGGGACAGCCAGGAGTGCATCGAGCAGGGAACACCACTGAAGCAACAAGAAAAGCCCAAGCCCTCCCAAATTACCTCCACCCGAGAGCCAGCCCCAGCCGATATTGGCAGAAATTACGAACATTCAGACGACGATTACGACACCGTTTTAAAATACGCGAATAACACCGTCGGTCCCCAATCGCGGACATACCTCGAGATTCTTATAATTGTACCCACATTTAAGTAAAAATAATTTTCCCTACAGGAAAATTATTTTTCCCCGCGGAAGGGAGGTGTTACGTCGGTCGACTCCCGACGTATTGCGTAGGCTAAGTTACTACATAATCACGTAGAATAAGAAACCCTATATCTATAACACATTCACACAAATTAACTCAGACACACTGTATGCGTTACCGACAGCTGCTCTGTCGCCGATACGTTACCGACAGCCGCCCTGTCGCCGATACGTTACCGACAGCTGCTCTGTCACCGATACGTTACCGACAGCCGCTCTGTCACCGATACGTTACCGACAGCCGCTCTGTCGCCGATACGTTACCGACAGCTGCTCTGTCGCCGATGCGTTACCGACAGCTGCTCTGTCGCCGATACGTTACCGACAGCCGCTCTGTCGCCGATACGTTACCGACAGCCGCTCTGTCGTCGATACGTTACCAACAGCCGCTCTGTCGTCAATGCGTTACCGACAGCCGCTCTGTCATCGATACGTTACCGACAGCCGCTCTGTCGTCGATGCGTTACCGACAGCCGCTCTGCCGCCGATGCGTTACCGACAGCTGCTCTGTCGCCGATACATTACCAACAGCTGCAATGTTACCAACGCTATCCACACACTACATCACACCACTAACATGTTCACCAAGCTACCGCGTGCTTTGTGGAGCGCACTGCGCCCCACTCCAGCGTACCCCCACTCCTCGCAGCATCCACAGTCGCCGAAGGAGCCTCAGAGCGCTCCTCGACTACGCACTCGCGTTCCAGCACTTGACTTTACCAGACGTACTTTGCTAACTCGGCTCGTCTCTCTCCTTACAAATTCATTGTTACTATTTCGCCGAGTTCCGTTTTAATTCTAGTTCCATTAAGTCAAGCGAGTCACCTTCTAGATCTATATAAGTAATATTAAAACCGCGTTAGTTTAATTAGTTATTGTGTTCAAGAAGTTTAAAGAATATATACATATATTTTAATTAACAGTATTCTCGAGTCAAAGCTTTATTAAACCTAAAGTCAGTGAATAAAAGCAACGAGCAGCCGCTTCCTGACGATCCAAGCAACGGAGCAGCAAATTCCTGACGACCGTAGCAGCAGAACAGCCAGTTCCTGCCAATCTGCCCGAATCGAGCAGCCCAGTCCCTGCCGATCATCGCCGTGCAGTCGCAGCTGCAGCCACTGTATCGAACATTGTACCAACCAAGCCAATTCTCTCCGAACGGTGAGTCCTTTCACATTTTGCACGCCTATTCAAATTGTACGCGAGTTCCCGATCAGACGCGGACGCAGGCAACGCGTGGATCAAAACTTGACAAAAGAGTCTAGTCCTTTTCGCGGGTCGACACTTCGTGTTCTTTTCTCGCGTGGGACGTGACATTAGCTTCAAATTCATGCGAAATGAACACTTTAGCTTCAGATTCATGCGAAATACACGAATTGGCTTCAAATCAACGCGAAACATACGATTTAGTTTCAATATCATGCGAAACACACGATTTCGCTTCAAATTCGTGCGAAATAGCGATTTCAAACAAACGATTTAGCTTCAAATTAATGTGATATGAACAATTTAGCTTCAGATTAATGCGAAATACACGAATTAGCTCTAAATCAAAGCGAAACATACGATTTAGCAGAAATATCATGCGATATACACGATTTCGCTTCAAATTCTTGCGAAATAGCGATTTTAAACAAACGATTTAGCTTCAAATTCTTGTGATATGAACTATTTAACATCAGATTAATGCGAAATACACGAATTAGCTTTAAATCAACGCGAAACATACGATTTAACTTCAATATCAAGCGATATACACGATGTCGCTTCAAATTGGTGAGAAATAGCGATTTTAAACAAACGATTTAGCTTCAAATTCATGCGAAATGAACAATTTAGCTTCAGATTCATGCGAAATACACGAATTAGCTTTAAATCAACGCGAAACATACGATTAAGCTTCAATAACATGCGAAACACACGATTTCGCTTCAAATTCGTGCGAAATAGCGATTTTAAACAAACGATTTAGCTTCAAATTCATGCGAAATGAACAATTTAGCTTCAGATTCATGCGAAATACACGAATTAGCTTTAAATCAACGCGAAACATACGATTTAGCTTCAATAACATGCGAAACACACGATTTCGATTGAAATTCGTGCGAAATAGCGATTTTCAACAAACGATTTAGCTCCAAATTCATGCGAAATGAACAATTTAGCTTCAGATTAATGCGAAATACACGAATTAGCTTTAAATCAACGCGAAACATACGATTTAGCAGAAATATCATGCGATATACACGATTTCGCTTCAAATTCTTCCGAAATAGCGATTTTAAACAAACGATTTAGCTTCAAATTCATGTGATATGAACTATTTAACTTCAGATTCATGCGAAATACACGAATTAGCTTTAAATCAACGCGAAACATACGATGTAACTTCAATATCATGCGAAACACACGATTTCGATTCAAATTCGTGCGAAGTAGGGATTTTAAACAAACGATTTAGCTTCAAATTCATGCGAAATGAACAATTTAGCTTCAGATTAATGCGAAACACACGAATTAGCTTTAAATCAATGCGAAACATACGATTTATCGTCAATATCATGCGAAACACACGATTTCGCTTCAAATTCGTGCGAAATAGAGATTTTAAACAAAGATTTAGCTTCAAATTCATGCGAAATGAACAATTTAGATTCAGATTAATGCGAAATACACGAATTAGCTTTAAATCAACGCGAAGCATACGATTTAGCTTCAATATCATGCGAAACACACGATTTCGATTCAAATTCGTGCGAAGTAGAGATTTTAAACAAACGATTTAGCTTCAAATTCATGCGAAATGAACAATTTAGCTTCAGATTCATGCGAAATACACGAATTAGCTTTAAATCAACGCGAAACATACGATTTAGCTTCAATAACATGCGAAACACACGATTTCGATTGAAATTCGTGCGAAATAGCGATTTTCAACAAACGATTTAGCTCCAAATTCATGCGAAATGAACAATTTAGCTTCAGATTAATGCGAAATACACGAATTGGCTTTAAATCAACGCGAAACATACGATTTAGTTTCAATATCATGCGAAACACACGATTTCGCTTCAAATTCGTGCGAAATAGCGATTTTAAACAAACGATTTAGCTTCAAATTCATGCGAAATGAACAATTTAGCTTCAGATTCATGCGAAATACACGAATTAGCTTTAAATCAACGCGAAACATACGATTTAGCTTCAATAACATGCGAAACACACGATTTCGATTGAAATTCGTGCGAAATAGCGATTCTCAACAAACGATTTAGCTCCAAATTCATGCGAAATGAACAATTTAGCTTCAGATTAATGCGAAATACACGAATTGGCTTTAAATCAACGCGAAACATACGATTTAGTTTCAATATCATGCGAAACACACGATTTCGCTTCAAATTCGTGCGAAATAGAGATTTTAAACAAACGATTTAGCTTCACATTCATGCGAAATGAACAATTTAGCTTCAGATTCATGCGAAATACACGAATTAGCTTTAAATCAACGCGAAACATACGATTTAGCAGAAATATCATGCGATATACACGATTTCGCTTCAAATTCTTCCGAAATAGCGATTTTAAACAAACGATTTAGCTTCAAATTCATGTGATATGAACTATTTAACTTCAGATTCATGCGAAATACACGAATTAGCTTTAAATCAACGCGAAACATACGATGTAACTTCAATATCATGCGAAACACACGATTTCGATTCAAATTCGTGCGAAGTAGGGATTTTTAAACAAACGATTTAGCTTCAAATTCATGCGAAATGAACAATTTAGCTTCAGATTAATGCGAAATACACGAATTAGCTTTAAATCAATGCGAAACATACGATTTATCGTCAATATCATGCGAAACACACGATTTCGCTTCAAATTCGTGCGAAATAGAGATTTTAAACAAAGATTTAGCTTCAAATTCATGCGAAATGAACAATTTAGATTCAGATTAATGCGAAATACACGAATTAGCTTTAAATCAACGCGAAACATACGATTTAGCAGAAATATCATGCGATATACACGAGTTCGCTTCAAATTCGTGAGAAATAGCGATTTTAAACAAACGATTTAGCTTCAAATTCATGCGAAATGAACAATTTCGCTTCAGATTCATGCGAAATACACGAAATAGCTTTAAATCAACGGGAAACATACGATTTAACTTCAATATCAAGCGATATACACGATTTCGCTTCAAATTCGTGAGAAATAGCGATTTTAAACAAACGATTTAGCTTCAAATTCATGCGAAATGAACAATTTAGCTTCAGATTCATACGAAATACACGAATTAGCTTTAAATCAACGCGAAACATACGATTTAGCTTCAATATCATGCGAAACACACGATTTCGATTCAAATTCGTGCGAAGTAGAGATTTTAAACAAACGATTTAGCTTCAAATTCATGCGAAATGAACAATTTAACTTCAGATTCATGCGAAATTCACGAATTAGATTTAAATCGACGCGAAACATACGATTTAGCTTCAATATCATGCGATATACACGATTTCGCTTCAAATTCGTGCGAAATAGCGATTTTAAACAAACGATTTAGCTTCAAATTCATGCGAAATGAACAATTTAGCTTCAGATTCATGCGAAATACACGAATTAGCTTTAAATCAACGCGAAACATACGATTTAGCTTCAATAACATGCGAAACACACGATTTCGATTGAAATTCGTGCGAAATAGCGATTTTCAACAAACGATTTAGCTCCAAATTCATGCGAAATGAACAATTTAGCTTCAGATTAATGCGAAATACACGAATTGGCTTTAAATCAACGCGAAACATACGATTTAGTTTCAATATCATGCGAAACACACGATTTCGCTTCAAATTCGTGCGAAATAGCGATTTTAAACAAACGATTTAGCTTCAAATTCATGCGAAATGAACAATTTAGCTTCAGATTCATGCGAAATACACGAATTAGCTTTAAATCAACGCGAAACATACGATTTAGCTTCAATAACATGCGAAACACACGATTTCGATTGAAATTCGTGCGAAATAGCGATTTTCAACAAACGATTTAGCTCCAAATTCATGCGAAATGAACAATTTAGCTTCAGATTAATGCGAAATACACGAATTGGCTTTAAATCAACGCGAAACATACGATTTAGTTTCAATATCATGCGAAACACACGATTTCGCTTCAAATTCGTGCGAAATAGAGATTTTAAACAAACGATTTAGCTTCACATTCATGCGAAATGAACAATTTAGCTTCAGATTCTTGCGAAATACACGAATTAGCTTTAAATCAACGCGAAACATACGATTTAGCAGAAATATCATGCGATATACACGATTTCGCTTCAAATTCTTCCGAAATAGCGATTTTAAACAAACGATTTAGCTTCAAATTCATGTGATATGAACTATTTAACTTCAGATTCATGCGAAATACACGAATTAGCTTTAAATCAACGCGATACATACGATGTAACTTCAATATCATGCGAAACACACGATTTCGATTCAAATTCGTGCGAAGTAGGGATTTTAAACAAACGATTTAGCTTCAAATTCAAGCGAAATGAACAATTTAGCTTCAGATTAATGCGAAATACACGAATTAGCTTTAAATCAATGCGAAACATACGATTTATCGTCAATATCATGCGAAACACACGATTTCGCTTCAAATTCGTGCGAAATAGAGATTTTAAACAAAGATTTAGCTTCAAATTCATGCGAAATGAACAATTTAGATTCAGATTAATGCGAAATACACGAATTAGCTTTAAATCAACGCGAAACATACGATTTAGCAGAAATATCATGCGATATACACGAGTTCGCTTCAAATTCGTGAGAAATAGCGATTTTAAACAAACGATTTAGCTTCAAATTCATGCGAAATGAACAATTTCGCTTCAGATTCATGCGAAATACACGAAATAGCTTTAAATCAACGGGAAACATACGATTTAACTTCAATATCAAGCGATATACACGATTTCGCTTCAAATTCGTGAGAAATAGCGATTTTAAACAAACGATTTAGCTTCAAATTCATGCGAAATGAACAATTTAGCTTCAGATTCATGCGAAATACACGAATTAGCTTTAAATCAACGCGAAACATACGATTTAGCTTCAATATCATGCGAAACACACGATTTCGATTCAAATTCGTGCGAAGTAGAGATTTTAAACAAACGATTTAGCTTCAAATTCATGCGAAATGAACAATTTAACTTCAGATTCATGCGAAATTCACGAATTAGATTTAAATCGACGCGAAACATACGATTTAGCTTCAATATCATGCGATATACACGATTTCGCTTCAAATTCGTGCGAAATAGCGATTTTAAACAAACGATTTAGCTTCAAATTCATGCGAAATGAACAATTTAGCTTCAGATTAATGCGAAATACACGAATTAGCTTTAAATCAACGCGAAACATACGATTTAGCTTCAATATCATGCGATATACACGATTTCGCTTCAAATTCGTGCGAAATAGCGATTTTAAACAAACGATTTAGCTTCAAATTCATGCGATATGAACTATTTAACTTCAGATTCATGCGAAATACACGAATTAGCTTGAAATCAATGCGAAACATACGATTTATCGTCAATATCATGCGAAACACACGATTTCGCTTCAAATTCGTGCGAAATAGAGATTTTAAACAAAGATTTAGCTTCAAATTCATGCGAAATGAACAATTTAGCTTCAGATTAATGCGAAATACACGAATTGGCTTTAAATCAACGCGAAACATACGATTTAGTTTCAATATCAAGCGAAACACACGATTTCGCTTCAAATTCGTGCGAAATAGCGATTTTAAACAAACGATTTAGCTTCAAATTCATGTGATATGAACAATTTAGCTTCAGATTAATGCGAAATACACGAATTAGCTCTAAATCAACGCGAAACATACGATTTAGCAGAAATATCATGCGATATACACGATTTCGCTTCAAATTCTTGCGAAATAGCGATTTTAAACAAACGATTTAGCTTCACATTCATGCGAAATGAACAATTTAGCTTCAGATTCATGCGAAATACACGAATTAGCTTTAAATCAACGCGAAACATACGATTTAGCAGAAATATCATGCGATATACACGATTTCGCTTTCAAATTCTTCCGAAATAAGCGATTTTAAACAACGATTTAGCTTCAATTCATGTGATATGAACTATTTAACTTCAGATTCATGCGAAATACAACGAATTAGCTTTAAATCAACGCGAAACATACGATGTAACTTCAATTATCATGCGAAACACACGATTTCGATTCAAATTCGTGCGAAGTAGGGATTTTAACAAACGATTTAGCTTCAAATTCATGCGAAATGAACAATTTAGCTTCAGATTAATGCGAAATACACGAATTAGCTTTAAATCAATGCGAACATACGATTTATCGTCAATATCATGCGAAACACACGATTCGCTTCAAATTCGTGCGAAATAGAGATTTTAAACAAAGATTTAGCTTCAAATTCATGCGAAATGAACAATTAGATTCAGATTAATGCGAAATACACGAATTAGCTTTAAATCAACGCGAAACATACGATTTAGCAGAAATATCATGCGATATACACGAGTTCGCTTCAAATTCGTGAGAAATAGCGATTTTAAACAAACGATTTAGCTTCAAATTCATGCGAAATGAACAATTTCGCTTCAGATTCATGCGAAATACACGAAATAGCTTTAAATCAACGGAAACATACGATTTTAACTTCAATATCAGCGATATACACGATTTCGCTTCAAATTCGTGAGAAATAGCGATTTAAACAAACGATTTAGCTTCAAATTCATGCGAAATGAACAATTTAGCTTCAGATTCATACGAAATACACGAATTAGCTTTAAATCAACGCGAAACATACGATTTAGCTTCAATATCATGCGAAACACACGATTTCGATTCAAATTCGTGCGAAGTAGAGATTTTAAACAAACGATTTAGCTTCAAATTCATGCGAAATGAACAATTTAACTTCAGATTCATGCGAAATTCACGAATTAGATTTAAATCGACGCGAAACATACGATTTAGCTTCAATATCATGCGATATACACGATTTCGCTTCAAATTCGTGCGAAATAGCGATTTTAAACAAACGATTTAGCTTCAAATTCATGCGAAATGAACAATTTAGCTTCAGATTCATGCGAAATACACGAATTAGCTTTAAATCAACGCGAAACATACGATTTAGCTTCAATAACATGCGAAAACACACGATTTCGATTGAAATTCGTGCGAAATAGCGATTTTCAACAAACGATTTAGCTCCAAATTCATGCGAAATGAACAATTTAGCTTCAGATTAATGCGAAATACACGAATTGGCTTTAAATCAACGCGAAACATACGATTTAGTTTCAATATCATGCGAAACACACGATTTCGCTTCAAATTCGTGCGAAATAGCGATTTTAAACAAACGATTTAGCTTCAAATTCATGCGAAATGAACAATTTAGCTTCAGATTCATGCGAAATACACGAATTAGCTTTAAATCAACGCGAAACATACGATTTAGCTTCAATAACATGCGAAACACACGATTTCGATTGAAATTCGTGCGAAATAGCGATTTTCAACAAACGATTTAGCTCCAAATTCATGCGAAATGAACAATTTAGCTTCAGATTAATGCGAAATACACGAATTGGCTTTAAATCAACGCGAAACATACGATTTAGTTTCAATATCATGCGAAACACACGATTTCGCTTCAAATTCGTGCGAAATAGAGATTTTAAACAAACGATTTAGCTTCACATTCATGCGAAATGAACAATTTAGCTTCAGATTCTTGCGAAATACACGAATTAGCTTTAAATCAACGCGAAACATACGATTTAGCAGAAATATCATGCGATATACACGATTTCGCTTCAAATTCTTCCGAAATAGCGATTTTAAACAAACGATTTAGCTTCAAATTCATGTGATATGAACTATTTAACTTCAGATTCATGCGAAATACACGAATTAGCTTTAAATCAACGCGATACATACGATGTAACTTCAATATCATGCGAAACACACGATTTCGATTCAAATTCGTGCGAAGTAGGGATTTTAAACAAACGATTTAGCTTCAAATTCAAGCGAAATGAACAATTTAGCTTCAGATTAATGCGAAATACACGAATTAGCTTTAAATCAATGCGAAACATACGATTTATCGTCAATATCATGCGAAACACACGATTTCGCTTCAAATTCGTGCGAAATAGAGATTTTAAACAAAGATTTAGCTTCAAATTCATGCGAAATGAACAATTTAGATTCAGATTAATGCGAAATACACGAATTAGCTTTAAATCAACGCGAAACATACGATTTAGCAGAAATATCGTGCGATATACACGAGTTCGCTTCAAATTCGTGAGAAATAGCGATTTTAAACAAACGATTTAGCTTCAAATTCATGCGAAATGAACAATTTCGCTTCAGATTCATGCGAAATACACGAAATAGCTTTAAATCAACGGGAAACATACGATTTAACTTCAATATCAAGCGATATACACGATTTCGCTTCAAATTCGTGAGAAATAGCGATTTTAAACAAACGATTTAGCTTCAAATTCATGCGAAATGAACAATTTAGCTTCAGATTCATGCGAAATACACGAATTAGCTTTAAATCAACGCGAAACATACGATTTAGCTTCAATATCATGCGAAACACACGATTTCGATTCAAATTCGTGCGAAGTAGAGATTTTAAACAAACGATTTAGCTTCAAATTCATGCGAAATGAACAATTTAACTTCAGATTCATGCGAAATTCACGAATTAGATTTAAATCGACGCGAAACATACGATTTAGCTTCAATATCATGCGATATACACGATTTCGCTTCAAATTCGTGCGAAATAGCGATTTTAAACAAACGATTTAGCTTCAAATTCATGCGAAATGAACAATTTAGCTTCAGATTAATGCGAAATACACGAATTAGCTTTAAATCAACGCGAAACATACGATTTAGCTTCAATATCATGCGATATACACGATTTCGCTTCAAATTCGTGCGAAATAGCGATTTTAAACAAACGATTTAGCTTCAAATTCATGCGATATGAACTATTTAACTTCAGATTCATGCGAAATACACGAATTAGCTTGAAATCAATGCGAAACATACGATTTATCGTCAATATCATGCGAAACACACGATTTCGCTTCAAATTCGTGCGAAATAGAGATTTTAAACAAAGATTTAGCTTCAAATTCATGCGAAATGAACAATTTAGCTTCAGATTAATGCGAAATACACGAATTGGCTTTAAATCAACGCGAAACATACGATTTAGTTTCAATATCAAGCGAAACACACGATTTCGCTTCAAATTCGTGCGAAATAGCGATTTTAAACAAACGATTTAGCTTCAAATTCATGTGATATGAACAATTTAGCTTCAGATTAATGCGAAATACACGAATTAGCTCTAAATCAACGCGAAACATACGATTTAGCAGAAATATCATGCGATATACACGATTTCGCTTCAAATTCTTGCGAAATAGCGATTTTAAACAAACGATTTAGCTTCAAATTCATGTGATATGAACTATTTAACATCAGATTAATGCGAAATACACGAATTAGCTTTAAATCAACGCGAAACATACGATTTAACTTCAATATCAAGCGATATACACGATTTCGCTTCAAATTGGGGGGAAATAGCGATTTTAAACAAACGATTTAGCTTCAAATTCATGCGAAATGAACACTTTAGCTTCAGATTCATGCGAAATACACGAATTAGCTTTAAATCAACGCGAAACATACGATTTAGCTTCAATATCATGCGAAACACACGATTTCGATTCAAATTCGTGCGAAGTAGAGATTTTAAACAAACGATTTAGCTTCAAATTCATGCGAAATGAACAATTTAACTTCAGATTCATGCGAAATTCACGAATTAGATTTAAATCGACGCGAAACATACGATTTAGCTTCAATATCATGCGATATACACGATTTCGCTTCAAATTCGTGCGAAATAGCGATTTTAAACAAACGATTTAGCTTCAAATTCATGCGAAATGAACAATTTAGCTTCAGATTAATGCGAAATACACGAATTAGCTTTAAATCAACGCGAAACATACGATTTAGCTTCAATATCATGCGATATACACGATTTCGCTTCAAATTCGTGCGAAATAGCGATTTTAAACAAACGATTTAGCTTCAAATTCATGCGATATGAACTATTTAACTTCAGATTCATGCGAAATACACGAATTAGCTTTAAATCAATGCGAAACATACGATTTATCGTCAATATTATGCGAAACACACGATTTCGCTTCAAATTCGTGCGAAATAGAGATTTTAAACAAAGATTTAGCTTCAATTCATGCGAAATGAACAATTTAGCTTCAGATTATGCGAATACACGAATTGGCTTTAAATCAAACGCGAAACATACGATTTAGTTTCAATATCAAGCGAAACACAACGATTTCGCTTCAATTTCGTGCGAAATAGCGATTTTAAACAAACGATTTTAGCTTCAAATTCATGTGATATGAACAATTTAGCTTCAGATTAATGCGAAATACACGAATTAGCTCTAAATCAACGCGAAACATACGATTTAGCAGAAATATCATGCGATATACACGATTTCGCTTCAAATTCTTGCGAAATAGCGATTTTAAACAAACGATTTAGCTTCAAATTCATGTGATATGAACTATTTAACATCAGATTAATGCGAAATACACGAATTAGCTTTAAATCAACGCGAAACATACGATTTAACTTCAATATCAAGCGATATACACGATTTCGCTTCAAATTGGGGGGAAATAGCGATTTTAAACAAACGATTTAGCTTCAAATTCATGCGAAATGACAATTTAGCTTCAGATTCATGCGAAATACACGAATTGGCTTCAAATCAACGCGAAACATACGATTTAGTTTCAATATCATGCGAAACACACGATTTCGCTTCAAATTCGTGCGAAATAGCGATTTCAAACAAACGATTAGCTTCAAATTCATGTGATATGAACAATTTAGCTTCAGATTAATGCGAAATACACGAATTAGCTTTAAATCAACGCGAAACATACGATTTAGCAGAAATATCATGCGATATACACGAGATTCGCTACAAATTCTTGCGAAATAGCGATTTTAAACAAACGATTTAGCTCCAAATTCATGCGAAATGAACAATTTAGCTTCAGATTAATGCGAAATACACGAATTGGCTTTAAATCAACGCGAAACATACGATTTAGTTTCAATATCATGCGAAACACACGATTTCGCTTCAAATTCGTGCGAAATAGCGATTTTAAACAAACGATTTAGCTTCAAATTCATGCGAAATGAACAATTAGCTTCAGATTCATGCGAAATACACGAATTAGCTTAAATCAACGCGAAACATACGATTTAGCAGAAATATCATGCGATATACACGATTTCGCTTCAAATTCTTCGAATAGCGATTTTAAACAAACGATTTAGCTTCAAATTCATGTGATATGAACTATTTAACTTCAGATTCATGCGAAATACACGAATTAGCTTTAAATCAACGCGAAACATACGATGTAACTTCAATATCATGCGAAACACACGATTTCGATTCAAATTCGTGCGAAGTAGGGATTTTAAACAAACGATTTAGCTTCAAATTCATGCGAAATGAACAATTTAGATTCAGATTAATGCGAAATACACGAATTAGCTTTAAATCAATGGCGAAAACATACGATTTATCGTCAATATCATGCGAAACATACGATTTCGCTTCAAATTCGTGCGAAATAGAGATTTAAAACAAGATTAGCTTCAAATTCATGCGAAATGAACAATTTAGATTCAGATTCATGCGAAATACACGAATTAGCTTTAAATCAACGCGAAACATACGATTTAGCAGAAATATCATGCGATATACACTATTTCGCTTCAAATTCGTGAGAAATAGCGATTTTAAACAAACGATTTAGCTTCAAATTCATGCGAAATGAACAATTTAGCTTCAGATTCATGCGAAATACACGAAGTAGCTTTAAATCAACGGGAAACATACGATTTAACTTCAATATCAAGCGATATACACGATTTCGCTTCAAATTCGTGAGAAATAGCGATTTTAAACAAACGATTTAGCTTCAAATTCATGCGAAATGAACAGTTTAGCTTCAGATTAATGCGAAATACACGAATTAGCTTTACATCAACGCGAAACATACGATTTAGCAGAAATATCATGCGATATACACGATTTCGCTTCAAATTCTTGCGAAATAGCGATTTTAAACAAACGTTTTAGCTTCAAATTCATGCGATATGAACTATTTAACTTCAGATTCATGCGAAATACACGAATTAGCTTTAAATCAATGCGAAACATACGATTTATCGTCAATATCATGCGAAACACACGATTTCGCTTCAAATTCGTGCGAAATAGAGATTTTAAACAAAGATTTAGCTTCAAATTCATGCGAAATGAACAATTTAGCTTCAGATTAATGCGAAATACACGAATTGGCTTTAAATCAACGCGAAACATACGATTTAGTTTCAATATCAAGCGAAACACACGATTTCGCTTCAAATTCGTGCGAAATAGCGATTTTAAACAAACGATTTAGCTTCAAATTCATGTGATATGAACAATTTAGCTTCAGATTAATGCGAAATAAACGAATTAGCTCTAAATCAACGCGAAACATACGATTTAGCAGAAATATCATGCGATATACACGATTTCGCTTCAAATTCTTGCGAAATAGCGATTTTAAACAAACGATTTAGCTTCAAATTCATGTGATATGAACTATTTAACATCAGATTAATGCGAAATACACGAATTAGCTTTAAATCAACGCGAAACATACGATTTAACTTCAATATCAAGCGATATACACGATTTCGCTTCAAATTGGTGAGAAATAGCGATTTTAAACAAACGATTTAGCTTCAAATTCATGCGAAATGAACAATTTAGCTTCAGATTCATGCGAAATACACGAATTGGCTTTAAATCAACGCGAAACATACGATTTAGCAGAAATATCATGCGATATACACGAGTTCGCTTCAAATTCGTGAGAAATAGCGATTTTAAACAAACGATTTAGCTTCAAATTCATGCGAAATGAACAATTCCGCTTCAGATTCATGCGAAATACACGAAATAGCTTTAAATCAACGGGAAACATACGATTTAACTTCAATATCAAGCGATATACACGATTTCGCTTCAAATTCGTGAGAAATAGCGATTTTAAACAAACGATTTAGCTTCAAATTCATGCGAAATGAACAATTTAGCTTCAGATTCATGCGAAATACACGAATTAGCTTTAAATCAACGCGAAACATACGATTTAGCTTCAATATCATGCGAAACACACGATTTCGATTCAAATTCGTGCGAAGTAGAGATTTTAAACAAACGATTTAGCTTCAAATTCATGCGAAATGAACAATTTAACTTCAGATTCATGCGAAATTCACGAATTAGATTTAAATCGACGCGAAACATACGATTTAGCTTCAATATCATGCGATATACACGATTTCGCTTCAAATTCGTGCGAAATAGCGATTTTAAACAAACGATTTAGCTTCAAATTCATGCGAAATGAACAATTTAGCTTCAGATTAATGCGAAATACACGAATTAGCTTTAAATCAACGCGAAACATACGATTTAGCTTCAATATCATGCGATATACACGATTTCGCTTCAAATTCGTGCGAAATAGCGATTTTAAACAAACGATTTAGCTTCAAATTCATGTGATATGAACAATTTAGCTTCAGATTAATGCGAAATACACGAATTAGCTCTAAATCAACGCGAAACATACGATTTAGCAGAAATATCATGCGATATACACGATTTCGCTTCAAATTCTTGCGAAATAGCGATTTTAAACAAACGATTTAGCTTCAAATTCATGTGATATGAACTATTTAACATCAGATTAATGCGAAATACACGAATTAGCTTTAAATCAACGCGAAACATACGATTTAACTTCAATATCAAGCGATATACACGATTTCGCTTCAAATTGGGGGGAAATAGCGATTTTAAACAAACGATTTAGCTTCAAATTCATGCGAAATGAACAATTTAGCTTCAGATTCATGCGAAATACACGAATTGGCTTCAAATCAACGCGAAACATACGATTTAGTTTCAATATCATGCGAAACACACGATTTCGCTTCAAATTCGTGCGAAATAGCGATTTCAAACAAACGATTTAGCTTCAAATTCATGTGATATGAACAATTTAGCTTCAGATTAATGCGAAATACACGAATTAGCTTTAAATCAACGCGAAACATACGATTTAGCAGAAATATCATGCGATATACACGATTTCGCTACAAATTCTTGCGAAATAGCGATTTTAAACAAACGATTTAGCTCCAAATTCATGCGAAATGAACAATTTCGCTTCAGATTAATGCGAAATACACGAATTGGCTTTAAATCAACGCGAAACATACGATTTAGTTTCAATATCATGCGAAACACACGATTTCGCTTCAAATTCGTGCGAAATAGCGATTTTAAACAAACGATTTAGCTTCAAATTCATGCGAAATGAACAATTTAGCTTCAGATTCATGCGAAATACACGAATTAGCTTTAAATCAACGCGAAACATACGATTTAGCAGAAATATCATGCGATATACACGATTTCGCTTCAAATTCTTCCGAAATAGCGATTTTAAACAAACGATTTAGCTTCAAATTCATGTGATATGAACTATTTAACTTCAGATTCATGCGAAATACACGAATTAGCTTTAAATCAACGCGAAACATACGATGTAACTTCAATATCATGCGAAACACACGATTTCGATTCAAATTCGTGCGAAGTAGGGATTTTAAACAAACGATTTAGCTTCAAATTCATGCGAAATGAACAATTTAGATTCAGATTAATGCGAAATACACGAATTAGCTTTAAATCAATGCGAAACATACGATTTATCGTCAATATCATGCGAAACACACGATTTCGCTTCAAATTCGTGCGAAATAGAGATTTTAAACAAAGATTTAGCTTCAAATTCATGCGAAATGAACAATTTAGATTCAGATTCATGCGAAATACACGAATTAGCTTTAAATCAACGCGAAACATACGATTTAGCAGAAATATCATGCGATATACACTATTTCGCTTCAAATTCGTGAGAAATAGCGATTTTAAACAAACGATTTAGCTTCAAATTCATGCGAAATGAACAATTTAGCTTCAGATTCATGCGAAATACACGAAGTAGCTTTAAATCAACGGGAAACATACGATTTAACTTCAATATCAAGCGATATACACGATTTCGCTTCAAATTCGTGAGAAATAGCGATTTTAAACAAACGATTTAGCTTCAAATTCATGCGAAATGAACAGTTTAGCTTCAGATTAATGCGAAATACACGAATTAGCTTTACATCAACGCGAAACATACGATTTAGCAGAAATATCATGCGATATACACGATTTCGCTTCAAATTCTTGCGAAATAGCGATTTTAAACAAACGTTTTAGCTTCAAATTCATGCGACATGAACTATTTAACTTCAGATTCATGCGAAATACACGAATTAGCTTTAAATCAATGCGAAACATACGATTTATCGTCAATATCATGCGAAACACACGATTTCGCTTCAAATTCGTGCGAAATAGAGATTTTAAACAAAGATTTAGCTTCAAATTCATGCGAAATGAACAATTTAGCTTCAGATTAATGCGAAATACACGAATTGGCTTTAAATCAACGCGAAACATACGATTTAGTTTCAATATCAAGCGAAACACACGATTTCGCTTCAAATTCGTGCGAAATAGCGATTTTAAACAAACGATTTAGCTTCAAATTCATGTGATATGAACAATTTAGCTTCAGATTAATGCGAAATACACGAATTAGCTCTAAATCAACGCGAAACATACGATTTAACTTCAATATCAAGCGATATACACGATTTCGCTTCAAATTGGTGAGAAATAGCGATTTTAAACAAACGATTTAGCTTCAAATTCATGCGAAATGAACAATTTAGCTTCAGATTCATGCGAAATACACGAATTGGCTTTAAATCAACGCGAAACATACGATTTAGCAGAAATATCATGCGATATACACGATTTCGCTTCAAATTCGTGAGAAATAGCGATTTTAAACAAACGATTTAGCTTCAAATTCATGCGAAATGAACAATTTAGCTTCAGATTCATGCGAAATACACGAAATAGCTTTAAATCAACGGGAAACATACGATTTAGCAGAAATATCATGCGATATACACGATTTCGCTTCAAATTCGTGAGAAATAGCGATTTTAAACAAACGATTTAGCTTCAAATTCATGCGAAATGAACAATTTAGCTTCAGATTCATGCGAAATACACGAAATAGCTTTAAATCAACGGGAAACATACGATTTAACTTCAATATCAAGCGATATACACGATTTCGCTTCAAATACGTGAGAAATAGCGATTTTAAACAAATGATTTAGCTTCAAATTCATGCGAAATGAACAATTTAACTTCAGATTCATGCGAAATAAACGAATTAGCTTTAAATCAACGCGAAACATACGATTTAGCTTCAATATCATGCGAAACACACGATTTCGATTCAAATTCGTGCGAAGTAGAGATTTTAAACAAACGATTTAGCTTCAAATTCATGCGAAATGAACAATTTAGCTTCAGATTCATGCGAAATACACGAAATAGCTTTAAATCAACGGGAAACATACGATTTAACTTCAATATCAAGCGATATACACGATTTCGCTTCAAATTCGTGAGAAATAGCGATTTTAAACAAACGATTTAGCTTCAAATTCATGCGAAATAAACAATTTAGCTTCAGATTAATGCGAAATACACGAATTAGCTTTAAATCAACGCGAAACATACGATTTAGCTTCAATATCATGCGAAACACACGATTTCGATTCAAATTCGTGCGAAGTAGAGATTTTAAACAAACGATTTAGCTTCAAATTCATGCGAAATGAACAATTTAACTTCAGATTCATGCGAAATACACGAATTAGATTTAAATCAACGCGAAACATACGATTTAGCTTCAATATCATGCGATATACACGATTTCGCTTCAAATTCGTGCGAAATAGCGATTTTAAACAAACGATTTAGCTTCAAATTCATGCGAAATGAACAATTTAGCTTCAGATTAATGCGAAATACACGAATTAGCTTTACATCAACGCGAAACATACGATTTAGCAGAAATATCATGCGATATACACGATTTCGCTTCAAATTCTTGCGAAATAGCGATTTTAAACAAACGATTTAGCTTCAAATTCATGCGATATGAACTATTTCACTTCAGATTCATGCGAAATACACGAATTAGCTTTAAATCAATGCGAAACATACGATTTATCGTCAATATCATGCGAAACACACGATTTCGCTTCAAATTCGTGCGAAATAGAGATTTTAAACAAAGATTTAGCTTCAAATTCATGCGAAATGAACAATTTAGCTTCAGATTAATGCGAAATACACGAATTGGCTTTAAATCAACGGGAAACATACGATTTAACTTCAATATCAAGCGATATACACGATTTCGCTTCAAATTCGTGAGAAATAGCGATTTTAAACAAACGATTTAGCTTCAAATTAATGCGAAATGAACAATTTAGCTTCAGATTAATGCGAAATACACGAATTAGCTCTAAATCAACGCGAAACATACGATTTAGCAGAAATATCATGCGATATACACGATTTCGCTTCAAATTCTTGCGAAATAGCGATTTTAAACAAACGATTTAGCTTTAAATTCATGTGATATGAACTATTTAACATCAGATTAATGCGAAATACACGAATTAGCTTTAAATCAACGCGAAACATACGATTTAACTTCAATATCAAGCGATATACACGATTTCGCTTCAAATTGGTGAGAAATAGCGATTTTAAACAAACGATTTAGCTTCAAATTCATGCGAAATGAACAATTTAGCTTCAGATTCATGCGAAATACACGAATTGGCTTTAAATCAACGCGAAACATACGATTTAGTTTCAATATCATGCGAAACACACGATTTCGCTTCAAATTCGTGCGAAATAGCGATTTTAAACAAACGATTTAGCTTCAAATTCATGCGAAATGAACAATTTAGCTTCAGATTAATGCGAAATACACGAATTAGCTTTACATCAACGCGAAACATACGATTTAGCAGAAATATCATGCGATATACACGATTTCGCTTCAAATTCTTGCGAAATAGCGATTTTAAACAAACGATTTAGCTTCAAATTAATGTGATATGAACAATTTAGCTTCAGATTAATGCGAAATACACGAATTAGCTCTAAATCAAAGCGAAACATACGATTTAGCAGAAATATCATGCGATATACACGATTTCGCTTCAAATTCTTGCGAAATAGCGATTTTAAACAAACGATTTAGCTTCAAATTCATGTGATATGAAATATTTAACATCAGATTAATGCGAAATACACGAATTAGCTTTAAATCAACGCGAAACATACGATTTAACTTCAATATCAAGCGATATACACGATTTCGCTTCAAATTGGTGAGAAATAGCGATTTTAAACAAACGATTTAGCTTCAAATTCATGCGAAATGAACAATTTAGCTTCAGATTCATGCGAAATACACGAATTAGCTTTAAATCAACGCGAAACATACGATTTAGCTTCAATAACATGCGAAACACACGATTTCGATTGAAATTCGTGCAAAATAGCGATTTTCAACAAACGATTTAGCTCCAAATTCATGCGAAATGAACAATTTAGCTTCAGATTAATGCGAAATACACGAATTGGCTTTAAATCAACGCGAAACATACGATTTAGTTTCAATATCATGCGAAACACACGATTTCGCTTCAAATTCGTGCGAAATAGCGATTTTAAACAAACGATTTAGCTTCAAATTCATGCGAAATGAACAATTTAGCTTCAGATTCATGCGAAATACACGAATTAGCTTTAAATCAACGCGAAACATACGATTTAGCAGAAATATCATGCGATATACACGATTTCGCTTCAAATTCTTGCGAAATAGCGATTTTAAACAAACGATTTAGCTTCAAATTCATGCGATATGAACTATTTAACTTCAGATTCATGCGAAATACACGAATTAGCTTTAAATCAATGCGAAACATACGATTTATCGTCAATATCATGCGAAACACACGATTTCGCTTCAAATTCGTGCGAAATAGAGATTTTAAACAAAGATTTAGCTTCAAATTCATGCGAAATGAACAATTTAGCTTCAGATTAATGCGAAATTGTTACGTCGGTCGACTCCCGACGTATTGCGTAGGCTAAGTTACTACATAATCACGTAGAATAAGAAACCCTATATCTATAACACATTCACACAAATTAACTCAGACACACTGTATGCGTTACCGACAGCTGCTCTGTCGCCGATACGTTACCGACAGCCGCCCTGTCGCCGATACGTTACCGACAGCTGCTCTGTCACCGATACGTTACCGACAGCCGCTCTGTCACCGATACGTTACCGACAGCCGCTCTGTCGCCGATACGTTACCGACAGCTGCTCTGTCGCCGATGCGTTACCGACAGCTGCTCTGTCGCCGATACGTTACCGACAGCCGCTCTGTCGCCGATACGTTACCGACAGCCGCTCTGTCGTCGATACGTTACCAACAGCCGCTCTGTCGTCAATGCGTTACCGACAGCCGCTCTGTCATCGATACGTTACCGACAGCCGCTCTGTCGTCGATGCGTTACCGACAGCCGCTCTGCCGCCGATGCGTTACCGACAGCTGCTCTGTCGCCGATACATTACCAACAGCTGCAATGTTACCAACGCTATCCACACACTACATCACACCACTAACATGTTCACCAAGCTACCGCGTGCTTTGTGGAGCGCACTGCGCCCCACTCCAGCGTACCCCCACTCCTCGCAGCATCCACAGTCGCCGAAGGAGCCTCAGAGCGCTCCTCGACTACGCACTCGCGTTCCAGCACTTGACTTGACCAGACGTACTTTACTAACTCGGCTCGTCTCTCTCTTTACCAGTTCATTGTTACTATTTCGCCGAGTTCCGTTTCAATTCCAATTCCATTAAGTCAAGCGAGTCATATTCTAGATCTATATAAGTAATATTAAAACCGCGTTAGTTTAATTAGTTATTGTATTCAAGAAGTTATAGAATATATATATACTTTAATTACCAGTATTCTCGAGTCAAATCATTATTAAACCTAAAGTCAGTGAATAAAAGCAACGAGCAGCCGCTTCCTGACGATCCAAGCAACAGAGCAGCCAATTCCTGACGACCGTAGCAGCAGAACAGCCAGTTCCTGCCAGTCTGCCCGAATCGAAGCGGCCCAGTTCCTGCCGATCAACGCCGTGCAGTCGCAGCAGCAGCCACTGCATCGAACATTGCACCAACAAGCCAATTCTCTCCGAACGGTGAGTCCTTTCACATATTGCACGCCTATTCAAATTGTACGCGAGTTCCCGATCAGACGCGGACGCAGGCAACGCGTGGATCAAAACTTGACAAAAGAGTCTAGTCCTTTTCGCGGGTCGACACTTCGTGTTCTTTTCTCGCGTGGGACGTGACAAATTTGGTGGCAGCGGTGGGATTTTATGTCAAACTCGCGTTTAAAATTTGATAATATGGCCGCGTGCAAGAAAGACGCCGTTCCAACAGTGACTATCGATTCGGAAACCGCGATGTTACAAAAATCCGTTCACGAAATGGAACGTAAATTACGCGCGGAGCGCCGGGCTCTGGAAGCCGAACGCGAAGAAGTGAGCCGCCGCCGTTTCGAAGTAGATAGACTCCAGGAGCAAGTGTTAACGGAAAAAGAAAGGTTAGAAAATGAATCCGTAAAGCCCCAAGATACGCAAATCCTCCGCGAAGAATTAGCCGCGTTGCGCGATCAAATCGAACGTTCCAGAATAAACGAAATCCCGCACGAGGACGAGTCGGCAATTCCCAGGTTCCCGCTGAACAACGACCGCGACTACGAAAGTCCGTCGTTGTCAATAAAAACCGCGCTTGAATCTATTCCGTACTTCGACGGAACTAATATTCCGATATTACAATTTACTCGCGCGTGCGTTCGAGCGCGAGATATGATTCCTGCGCGACAGGAAAGATCGTTCGTGCAATTAATTATTACGCGACTCCGTGGTCGTGCGTTAACCACCGTCGAGGATGAATATTACAACTCCGTGCACGATCTCTGCGACGAGCTAAAGGATACATTCGGCTCGCGTAAATCAATCGATCATTACCGTGGACAGATGGCCAACATATTCATGGGCAGTTCGGAACATATTATTGATTACATCAGTAGAATCAAAGATTTAAAAGCCGCGATTCTTGACGCCGCCGAAGACGTCGCAGATATTCCGGGAATTAACGAATTAACGAAGAGTAGTTTTATTGAGGGTTTGATCCCGGCGATCCGGCCGGAGGTGAAATCCTACAGACAAGAATCGCTAAAAACAATTTTCTCCGAAGCAAAAACCGCTTACAAACGCTTGGAACTCGACAAGGCACGGTACGGACGCCAAGACGTTAAAGTTCGATTCGCTGATTCAATGCAAGTTACATTTCCCACGCGCGAACCTTCCCAGCCACGTGCGGCTCTCACGGAGCGACCACGGTATGCCCCGGGTCAGATAACATCGAGGGGAGATAACGACGCGTATCGCCGAGAAGTCGCGCCAGCGAGTCGCCGCGACGATAATTATTTCCGGGCCGACCGACGCAATCAGGGCCCCCGATATCTGCCGGATCAGGTTACATCGAGGGGAGATAACAGCTTCCTGGCCGACCGATACGGCCGAGACTCCCGATATCTCCCGGATCAGGTTACACCGAGGGGAGATAGCGCGCCTCGTCGCCGAGAAATTCCTTTCTCTAACCGTCGCAGCGATAACGGCTTCCTGCCGTCGCGTCACCCGTCCGATCGCGTCATGAATAACGACACGTGTCGACAAATTTCGTCATCTCAACAGACTTTCAATACTACCGGTAGAAATAATGACAAGCACTGCAACTATTGCAAGAACGTAGGCCATGACATACACGAGTGTAGGAAGAGAGAATACAATAATAATATACGCAACCAGGGAAACGGGGCACCCCTCCCGTCCAACCCCAGCCGACGGGAGGCATCACCCTCACCGAAAGTCCGCGCGATCGCGTCGATGGAAGACGAGCACGACTCGGCGTCCACCGAATAAATCTCAATGAAAATACCGAGGTCCCGTATATCGCGACCCTCGCGCCGGAGCTCCGCACGAAATCCGTATTCATGATCGACACCGGCGCTGAATTAAACATAATCAAATTAATCGCGTTGAACGCAGACGCGAGTATCGATACCGCGGAAAGACTAAAAATCACCGGCATCACCGACGGACATGTAGAAACCATCGGGTCTACGCCTATTACTATATTCGGGACTGCCGCCAAGTTTCACGTCGTCCCAGACACATTCTCGATTCCAACCGAAGGAATCATCGGCTCAGCCTTCTTAAGAGAAGGACTAGATATTTGCTACTCGAAAAATTGCATCGCCTGGAACGGTGTTGAATACCCGTTCATCAACCCTGCTCAATGCCTGATCGGAGCTCGCACAGCCACGTGCATTCGCGTAAGGACTACCGGCTCAGACCAGGGATATATTCCCCGTACGGAAATCGCGCCGGGCGTGATAATTCACGATTGCGCAGTCTCTGCGACCGACGGATACACGATCGTACCATGCGTTAACACTAACGAAAGCGACATTTCTCTGGCCACACCTTCTATTAAGATAGAAGAAGTCGAAGAATTCTCACAAACGAATCCCCTTAAGAGTTCTAACCTCGACCACGAACTAAAGTCCAATGAACAACGTCAACCTCTACGCCGCGTAAACGCGTGTTCTCTCGAATCCGTTTCGGAAAAACGGAGGAAAATTTTAGAAGAAATCTCGACCGAACATTTAAACATGGAAGAAAGAGAGCATGTACTTGAGTTAATTGCAGAGTATCCAGATCTCTTTCACGTGTCGGGAGAATTTTTGGGCTGTACCACAGCCGTAACACATTCCATTCCCACTTCAGACGATATCCCCGTCCATGTAAAGCAATACCGGTACCCGCCCGTCCACAAAGATGAAATAAACAAACAAATGAAGGAACTATTAGAGAATAAAATCGTATCTCCTTCAAAATCACCCTACAATTCACCACTTTGGATAGTACCCAAAAAGGCCGCCGCGGACGGTAGCAAACGCTGGCGCATGGTAATTGATTTCCGTGCCTTGAACGAAAAATCAACCCCGGACGCGTATCCACTCCCGAGCATTCTCGAAATTCTTGACCAGCTCGGGAGTGCAAAGTACTTTAGCGTGTTCGACTTAGCTAGCGGATTCCATCAAATCGCCATGAATCCAGTCGACGCAGCAAAAACCGCGTTCTCGACGCCTTACGGACATTACCAATTCGATCGAATGCCGTTCGGGCTCCGCAATGCACCGGCCACCTTCCAACGGTTAATGGACTCGATCCTCTCCGGTCTGCAGGGCTCCGAGCTCTTCGTCTATCTTGACGACATCGTGATATATTCCAGGAGCCTCTCCGAACACCGGGCGAAATTCCGAAAATTAGCGGAACGATTACGAGCCGCGAACCTGAAATTACAACCCGCAAAATGCGGATTTTTACATAAAGAGGTGGCCTACCTTGGCCACGTGATAACCAAGGATGGCGTAAAACCATCTCCGGACAAAACGCGGGCGGTAGCCGAATTTCCACGCCCCAAAAACGCGAAAAACGTCCGCGAATTCCTCGGTCTCGCGGGCTACTACCGACGGTTCATTGACAAGTTCTCAAAAATTTCTAAACCGTTAACCTCATTGTTAAAAAGAGATTCTAGATTCGAATGGGGCGCGTCTCAAGATCTCGCATTCACGACCCTAAAGGAAATTTTGACAACCGAACCCCTTTTACAATACCCGGATTTTGACCGGGAATTCAATGTAACAACGGATGCTTCCGGATTCGCGATTGGGGGCGTTTTGAGCCAGGGCGAGCCCGGCAAAGACAAACCGATCGCATACGCATCGCGACTGCTCCAAGGAGCAGAACTAAATTATTCAACAATCGAAAAGGAGTGTTTGGCCATCGTTTACTGTGTCCAACATTTCCGTCCTTACATCTACGGTCGGCGTTTCAAATTAATTACAGACCATCGTCCTCTCGTCTGGGTCAACTCAGTAAAAGACCCTACCTCCAGACTCCTACGGTGGCGACTCAAGCTCGCGGAGTACGAGTACCAAATCATTTACAAGACGGGAAAATCGAATTCAAACGCAGACGCGCTCTCACGCAATCCCGTCCCGATCCACCCCCTCTCTTCCGATTCCTCTGATTCCACTTTATTCGATGCCGTACGTCGAACACCCCTGACTGACGTAACAGTCACCAATCAAATCAAAAATCACAGCACGCAACCATCGACCTCGTCCCTCCCCCCTTCAATCGCATCACCACTCTCGCCCAACCAACGCACATCCTTCTCCGACGAAGACGCACGGTTACCTCTAGAAACCACCCATCCTCCAGAAACTACCTCGTCCGACGAAGAAGAGATCATTGACAATCCAAACACACCCTTTTCGTCGCGACGCCGGACACTTATACATACTAGAGATCGACTGACGATGCGAAACGACAATTTAGTCGGCTTCGTTACGCTCGACGGACAGCCACTCGACATAGGAACCGCAGACCTAAAAGCAGCAGACAAATTACCCACAATAAACGACGGAACGATAGGACGCGGACGAATTTCATATCTAGGTCAGAAACGACTAATCCTACTTCCTCTGAAGCCGACACTCAACCACGCGACAACCAGCGACGATCTAATCCAATGTCTACGCTCACTATACGACATAACGACAGAACTTCAACTCGACACGATTAGCGTTTCAAAGACAGATCTTGACCACGTTCAGTGGAGCGCGGTACAAAGGACCCTTCTAGAACTATTCGGACAATCCCAAACTCAGATCTTCGTTTGTTTGAACGAAATAATAATCCCGGACAACGCTTCGCGACGAGAGTTAATAATAGAAAACCACAGGTCAGCTTTTGCCGGACACAAGGGAGTCACCAAGACGTACCGCCGAATTAGAGAAAAGTATTTTTGGCCCACTTTAAAACGCGAAGTAGAAGAATATGTAAAAAATTGTCTAGAATGTCAGACCAAGAAACTAACACGCGTAAAGACGAGACAGCCAATGACACTAACCGACACACCTGGACAGGCTTTCGACAAGGTATCCCTCGACATCGTCGGTCCTCTTCCTACCACACCCTCCGGTCATACATATATCCTTACCGGACAGGATCTTTTAACAAAGTATTCCATCGCCGTCCCACTAAAGAACGCCACAGCAATCGATACAGCCAACGCTCTGATTGAACACCTTATTTGCCGTTTCGGGGCCCCTAAGGCCATTCTCACCGACCAAGGTGCCAATTTTATGAGCAAACTAATGAAAGCAATTGCAAAAAAATTCAAAATATCGCAATTTCGCACGACCGCATTCCGACCACAGAGCAACGGCTCCTTGGAGAGGTCGCACCACGTGCTAACCGAATATCTGAAACAATTTATTAACAGAAATAATTGGGACGAATGGCTCGCCTGCGCCATGCTCAGCTACAATACGAGCGTCCACGAGGGCACGTTATTCACACCCCACGAGCTAGTCTTCGGTAATCTAGCCAGGCTCCCCTCGGCCGATTCGCGTTTCACGACTTCCGATGAGTCGTATTCAGACTATCTACAGAACCTCCAAGAAAAACTATCGGGCACGATTAATCAGGCGCGCCAGAATCTCGACGGAGCGAAGGCGCGTTCCAAGAAATATTACGACCGCAAGATAAACGCGCAGACATTCGTCACCGGGGATCGAGTTTACATTCTCAAGGAGCCCCGGAAAGGAAAATTCGACTCCGAATACCACGGTCCATACGAGGTGGTCGGGGTGTTATCGGAGACCAATGTTCAACTCAAAATAAAGGGCAAGATAAAAACCGTCCATATAAATAAATTAAAACATGCACCACCGTCAGCTCGTATTGCATTCACATCCGCAATCCCCTCCAACCGACCCCCACCGCGAAAGAGATTTATATCCGTGGCCGAGGCTAGAAGTCAGTCAAGTTCGGACAACCACAGAGAAATGTACGCTACGCAAGCTTTCGCGTTAGTCACGGTTATACGTGTCGCGTCCGCCATTATCGGCTACGATTGCGGGGGCAGCTCGGCCAATGTAACCACATTCTCCACCGTCGACCCACCAACCTGTGCTATGGAGAGAGTCAACCCGTCCAACGAGGAGGCACATATCCAGCTTCTGCAGCTGGCGGACTTCGACGCGGCGCCCGTCGTTCAGTGCCGGATCGAGATTGATCGAACGGTGTTTTACTGCGGTATGAGTTCTCACGTATCAATAGTTCAGAACGGTCGCCAACAGTATTTGCAATATATATCCCGCGACGCGTGCGAGGCTCTTCTCACCACCGGAATTATGTCGATTCCACCCACAATACAAATTTCCGGCCTTCAGCCAAACTCCACCTCAACTCGCAGCCTGACTCTCGCTGGCACCGTAGGCCCTGATGGTTCGTGCCAAGGCTCCACATATAGCGACCCTTTCGGCACCTGGTCTCAAGTGGTAGTGCAAGCCATAGCTAAAATCACGCTGAAAACCTTTAGTGCACCTGTCAAAATCAACACTCAGGAAATCCTCCTTCCATCTGGCCAAAGGTGTCCTCTAAACAAGGAATTCTGTTTAGACACAGAGGACGGCCACACGTACTGGCGAAGCCTCCCTTCGGATCAGTGCGGAGTAAACCAGTACGACGTCCTTTATGAAGGAAAAGCCACCCGAACCTTTAACCAAGGTTCCTCCCCCGTCATGTACACCGTTGCTACACAAGACATAGCGTTCGCGCTTACTAGCACGGCCAAGACAAATATTTGCGGATACACACTTATCCGTACTGAACATCCGAAATTATTCATTTTAGATACAAATAAGGAAGGAAAATTTAAATCGAAATCTCCCACTCCCACCAACAACTTAGACATCTTCACCTACGTCAACGCGAAATTCGTGTACGTAGAAAAACACCTAAAATCACAAATAGTATCGCTCTATCAGGACATTGTAACGCAACGCTGTAGGCTCGACCAACAGGTCCTTCGAAATGCACTGACGCTCGCGCGAGTCGCGCCAGCCGAAGTGGCTTACGCGATTACGCAAGAAGCCGGCTATATCGCCACCCAGGCCGGAGAAGCCATTCACATCGTGAAGTGCATTCCAGTCTCTGTCAGCCTCCGCAAGACGGAGGATTGCTTTAACGATCTCCCCGTAACATACAACAACCAGTCTTACTTCTTATCTCCACGCACGCACGTCTTAATTAAAACCAGTACCCAGAGGGACTGTAGCGAACTGATCCCTGCACTCTTCAAGCTGCAAGGGTCCTGGTACCAAATAAACCCACGACCCACAGAAATCCGCAACATTCCACCACTGAAACCCATTACGCAAGTCACATGGAAGTATGTGAGCCCTTCAAACCTCGCGAACGAGGGAATATATTCCCAGGAGGATCTAAATCAGTTAAAAGAACATATCATGTTCCCAATAGAAAGATCCTCAATCATCGATTCCTTGGCTCAAGGAGCCTCAGGCCGCTCATTTATTCGCGACACAGTCCAAATCAGTAATCTCTTAGACGAGCAAACGCTCGAGAAAATCGCACTTTCAACCAGTAAACGCTTGTGGAGCGGTTTCTTGCAATTTGGTTCAATATCCGCGGGCATCCTCGGAGTATACATCCTGTTTCGTACAATCAAACTCACAATCAATATGGTACTGAACGGCGTCGAGCTGTACGCCGCGTTCGGTTGGAGTTTCCGACTGGTAGCCGCGGCTTGGAATTCAGCCACACGCCTCTGCCTCCACCTCCAGAAGGACGTCAACACCGGCAGGGACAGCCAGGAGTGCATCGAGCAGGGAACACCACTGAAGCAACAAGAAAAGCCCAAGCCCTCCCAAATTACCTCCACCCGAGAGCCAGCCCCAGCCGATATTGGCAGAAATTACGAACATTCAGACGACGATTACGACACCGTTTTAAATACGCGAATAACACCGTCGGTCCCCAATCGCGGACATACCTCGAGATTCTTATAATTGTACCCACATTTAAGTAAAAATAATTTTCCCTACAGGAAAATTATTTTTCCCCGCGGAAGGGAGGTGTTACGTCGGTCGACTCCCGACGTATTGCGTAGGCTAAGTTACTACATAATCACGTAGAATAAGAAACCCTATATCTATAACACATTCACACAAATTAACTCAGACACACTGTATGCGTTACCGACAGCTGCTCTGTCGCCGATACGTTACCGACAGCCGCCCTGTCGCCGATACGTTACCGACAGCTGCTCTGTCACCGATACGTTACCGACAGCCGCTCTGTCACCGATACGTTACCGACAGCCGCTCTGTCGCCGATACGTTACCGACAGCTGCTCTGTCGCCGATGCGTTACCGACAGCTGCTCTGTCGCCGATACGTTACCGACAGCCGCTCTGTCGCCGATACGTTACCGACAGCCGCTCTGTCGTCGATACGTTACCAACAGCCGCTCTGTCGTCAATGCGTTACCGACAGCCGCTCTGTCATCGATACGTTACCGACAGCCGCTCTGTCGTCGATGCGTTACCGACAGCCGCTCTGCCGCCGATGCGTTACCGACAGCTGCTCTGTCGCCGATACATTACCAACAGCTGCAATGTTACCAACGCTATCCACACACTACATCACACCACTAACATGTTCACCAAGCTACCGCGTGCTTTGTGGAGCGCACTGCGCCCCACTCCAGCGTACCCCCACTCCTCGCAGCATCCACAGTCGCCGAAGGAGCCTCAGAGCGCTCCTCGACTACGCACTCGCGTTCCAGCACTTGACTTGACCAGACGTACTTTACTAACTCGGCTCGTCTCTCTCTTTACCAGTTCATTGTTACTATTTCGCCGAGTTCCGTTTCAATTCCAATTCCATTAAGTCAAGCGAGTCATATTCTAGATCTATATAAGTAATATTAAAACCGCGTTAGTTTAATTAGTTATTGTATTCAAGAAGTTATAGAATATATATATACTTTAATTACCAGTATTCTCGAGTCAAATCATTATTAAACCTAAAGTCAGTGAATAAAAGCAACGAGCAGCCGCTTCCTGACGATCCAAGCAACAGAGCAGCCAATTCCTGACGACCGTAGCAGCAGAACAGCCAGTTCCTGCCAGTCTGCCCGAATCGAAGCGGCCCAGTTCCTGCCGATCAACGCCGTGCAGTCGCAGCAGCAGCCACTGCATCGAACATTGCACCAACAAGCCAATTCTCTCCGAACGGTGAGTCCTTTCACATATTGCACGCCTATTCAAATTGTACGCGAGTTCCCGATCAGACGCGGACGCAGGCAACGCGTGGATCAAAACTTGACAAAAGAGTCTAGTCCTTTTCGCGGGTCGACACTTCGTGTTCTTTTCTCGCGTGGGACGTGACAAAATACACGAATTGGCTTTAAATCAACGCGAAACATACGATTTAGTTTCAATATCATGCGAAACACACGATTTCGCTTCAAATTCGTGCGAAATAGCGATTTTAATCAAACGATTTAGCTTCAAATTCATGTGATATGAACAATTTAGCTTCAGATTAATGCGAAATACACGAATTAGCTTTAAATCAACGCGAAACATACGATTTAGCAGAAATATCATGCGATATACACGATTTTGCTTCAAATTCTTCCGAAATAGCGATTTTAAACAAACGATTTAGCTTCAAATTCATGTGATATGAACTATTTAACTTCAGATTCATGCGAAATACACGAATTAGCTTTAAATCAACGCGAAACATACGATGTAACTTCAATATCATGCGAAACACACGATTTCGATTCAAATTCGTGCGAAGTAGGGATTTTAAACAAACGATTTAGCTTCAAATTCATGCGAAATGAACAATTTAGCTTCAGATTAATGCGAAATACACGAATTAGCTTTAAATCAATGCGAAACATACGATTTATCGTCAATATCATGCGAAACACACGATTTCGCTTCAAATTCGTGCGAAATAGAGATTTTAAACAAAGATTTAGCTTCAAATTCATGCGAAATGAACAATTTAGATTCAGATTCATGCGAAATACACGAATTCGCTTTAAATCAACGCGAAACATACGATTTAACTTCATTATCAAGCGATATACACGATTTCGCTTCAAATTCGTGAGAAATAGCGATTTTAAACAAACGATTTAGCTTCAAATTCATGCGAAATGAACGATTTAGCTTCAGATTCATGCGAAATGAACAATTTAACTTCAGATTCATGCGAAATACACGAATTAGATTTAAATCAACGCGAAACATACGATTTAGTTTCAATATCATGCGAAACACACGATTTCGCTTCAAATTCGTGCGAAATAGCGATTTTAAACAAACGATTTAGCTTCAAATTCATGTGACATGAACAATTTAGCTTCAGATTAATGCGAAATACACGAATTAGCTTTAAATCAACGCGAAACATACGATTTAGCAGAAATATCATGCGATATACACGATTTCGCTTCAAATTCTTGCGAAATAGCGATTTTAAACAAACGATTTAGCTTCAAATTCATGTGATATGAACTATTTAACTTCCGATTCATGCGAAATACACGAATTAGCTTTAAATCAACGCAAAACATACGATTTAGCTTCAATAACATGCGAAACACACGATTTCGATTGAAATTCGTGCGAAATAGCGATTTTCAACAAACGATTTAGCTCCAAATTCATGCGAAATGAACAACTTAGCTTCAGATTAATGCGAAATACACGAATTGGCTTTAAATCAACGCGAAACATACGATTTAGTTTCAATATCATGCGAAACACACGATTTCGCTTCAAATTCGTGCGAAATAGCGATTTTAAACAAACGATTTAGCTTCAAATTCATCCGAAATGAACAATTTAGCTTCAGATTCATGCGAAATACACGAATTAGCTTTAAATCAACGCGAAACATACGATTTAGCAGAAATATCATGCGATATACACGATTTCGCTTCAAATTCTTGCGAAATAGCGATTTTAAACAAACGATTTAGCTTCAAATTCATGCGATATGAACTATTTAACTTCAGATTCATGCGAAATACACGAATTAGCTTTAAATCAATGCGAAACAAACGATTTATCGTCAATATCATGCGAAACACACGATTTCGCTTCAAATTCGTGCGAAATAGAGATTTTAAACAAAGATTTAGCTTCAAATTCATGCGAAATGAACAATTTAGCTTCAGATTAATGCGAAATACACGAATTGGCTTTAAATCAACGCGAAACATACGATTTAGTTTCAATATCATGCGAAACACACGATTTCGCTTCAAATTCGTGCGAAATAGCGATTTTAATCAAACGATTTAGCTTCAAATTCATGTGATATGAACAATTTAGCTTCAGATTAATGCGAAATACACGAATTAGCTTTAAATCAACGCGAAACATACGATTTAGCAGAAATATCATGCGATATACACGATTTCGCTTCAAATTCTTCCGAAATAGCAATTTAAACAAACGATTTAGCTTCAAATTCATGTGATATGAACTATTTAACTTCAGATTCATGCGAAATACACGAATTAGCTTTAAATCAACGCGAAACATACGATGTAACTTCAATATCATGCGAAACACACGATTTCGATTCAAATTCGTGCGAAGTAGGGATTTTAAACAAACGATTTAGCTTCAAATTCATGCGAAATGAACAATTTAGCTTCAGATTAATGCGAAATACACGAATTAGCTTTAAATCAATGCGAAACATACGATTTATCGTCAATATCATGCGAAACACACGATTTCGCTTCAAATTCGTGCGAAATAGAGATTTTAAACAAAGATTTAGCTTCAAATTCATGCGAAATGAACAATTTAGATTCAGATTCATGCGAAATACACGAATTCGCTTTAAATCAACGCGAAACATACGATTTAACTTCATTATCAAGCGATATACACGATTTCGCTTCAAATTCGTGAGAAATAGCGATTTTAAACAAACGATTTAGCTTCAAATTCATGCGAAATGAACAATTTAGCTTCAGATTCATGCGAAATACACGAATTAGCTTTAAATCAATGCGAAACATACGATTTATCGTCAATATCATGCGAAACACACGATTTCGCTTCAAATTCGTGCGAAATAGAGATTTTAAACAAAGATTTAGCTTCAAATTCATGCGAAATGAACAATTTAGATTCAGATTCATGCGAAATACACGAATTCGCTTTAAATCAATGCGAAACATACGATTTATCGTCAATATCATGCGAAACACACGATTTCGCTTCAAATTCGTGCGAAATAGAGATTTTAAACAAAGATTTAGCTTCAAATTCATGCGAAATGAACAATTTAGATTCAGATTCATGCGAAATACACGAATTCGCTTTAAATCAACGCGAAACATACGATTTAGCAGAAATATCATGCGATATACACGATTTCGCTTCAAATTCGTGAGAAATAGCGATTTTAAACAAACGATTTAGCTTCAAATTCATGCGAAATGAACAATTTAGCTTCAGATTCATGCGAAATACACGAAATAGTTTTAAATCAACGGGAAACATACGATTTATCTTCATTATCAAGCGATATACACGATTTCGCTTCAAATTCGTGAGAAATAGCGATTTTAAACAAACGATTTAGCTTCAAATTCATGCGAAATGAACAATTTAGCTTCAGATTCATGCGAAATACACGAATTAGCTTTAAATCAACGCGAAACATACGATTTAGCTTCAATATCATGCGAAACACACGATTTCGATTCAAATTCGTGCGAAGTAGAGATTTTAAACAAACGATTTAGCTTCAAATTCGTGCGAAATGAACAATTTAACTTCAGATACATGCGAAATACACGAATTAGATTTAAATCAACGCGAAACATACGATTTAGTTTCAATATCATGCGAAACACACGATTTCGCTTCAAATTCGTGCGAAATAGCGATTTTAAACAAACGATTTAGCTTCAAATTCATGTGACATGAACAATTTAGCTTCAGATTAATGCGAAATACACGAATTAGCTTTAAATCAACGCGAAACATACGATTTAGCAGAAATATCATGCGATATACACGATTTCGCTTCAAATTCTTGCGAAATAGCGATTTTAAACAAACGATTTAGCTTCAAATTCATGTGATATGAACTATTTAACTTCAGATTCATGCGAAATACACGAATTAGCTTTAAATCAACGCGAAACATACGATGTAACTTCAATATCATGCGAAACACACGATTTCGATTCAAATTCGTGCGAAATAGAGATTTTAAACAAACGATTTAGCTTCAAATTCATGCGAAATGAACAATTTAGCTTCAGATTCATGCGAAATACACGAATTAGCATTAAATCAACGCGAAACATACGATTTAGCTTCAATATCATGCGATATACACGATTTCGCTTCAAATTCGTGCGAAATAGCGATTTTAAACAAACGATTTAGCTTCAAATTCATGTGATATGAACAATTTAGCTTCAGATTAATGCGAAATACACGAATTAGCTTTACATCAACGCGAAACATACGATTTAGCAGAAATATCATGCGATATACACGATTTCGCTTCAAATTCTTGCGAAATAGCGATTTTAAACAAACGATTTAGCTTCAAATTCATGCGATATGAACTATTTAACTTCAGATTCATGCGAAATACACGAATTAGCTTTAAATCAATGCGAAACATACGATTTATCGTCAATATCATGCGAAACACACGATTTCGCTTCAAATTCGTGCGAAATAGAGATTTTAAACAAAGATTTAGCTTCAAATTCATGCGAAATGAACAATTTAGCTTCAGATTAATGCGAAATACACGAATTGGCTTTAAATCAACGCGAAACATACGATTTAGTTTCAATATCAAGCGAAACACACGATTTCGCTTCAAATTCGTGCGAAATAGCGATTTTAAACAAACGATTTAGCTTCAAATTCATGTGATATGAACAATTTAGCTTCAGATTAATGCGAAATACACGAATTAGCTCTAAATCAACGCGAAACATACGATTTAGCAGAAATATCATGCGATATACACGATTTCGCTTCAAATTCTTGCGAAATAGCGATTTTAAACAAACGATATAGCTTCAAATTCATGTGATATGAACTATTTAACATCAGATTAATGCGAAATACACGAATTAGCTTTAAATCAACGCGAAACGTACGATTTAACTTCAATATCAAGCGATATACACGATTTCGCTTCAAATTGGTGAGAAATAGCGATTTTAAACAAACGATTTAGCTTCAAATTCATGCGAAATGAACAATTTAGCTTCAGATTCATGCGAAATACACGAATTGGCTTCAAATCAACGCGAAACATATGATTTAGTTTCAATATCATGCGAAACACACGATTTCGCTTCAAATTCGTGCGAAATAGCGATTTTAAACAAACGATTTAGCTTCAAATTCATGCGAAATGAACAATTTAGCTTCAGATTCATGCGAAATACACGAATTGGCTTCAAATCAACGCGAAACATACGATTTAGCTTCAATATCATGCGATATACACGATTTCGCTTCAAATTCGTGCGAAATAGCGATTTCAAACAAACGATTTAGCTTCAAATTCATGTGATATGAACAATTTAGCTTCAGATTAATGCGAAATACACGAATTGGCTTTAAATCAACGCGAAACATACGATTTAGCAGAAATATCAAGCGATATACACGATTTCGCTTCAAATTCTTGCGAAATAGCGATTTTAAACAAACAATTTAGCTTCAAATTAATGTGATATGAACAATTTAGCTTCAGATTAATGCGAAATACACGAATTAGCTCTAAATCAAAGCGAAACATACGATTTAGCAGAAATATCATGCGATATACACGATTTCGCTTCAAATTCTTGCGAAATAGCGATTTTAAACAAACGATTTAGCTTCAAATTCATGTGATATGAACTATTTAAGATCAGATTAATGCGAAATACACGAATTAGCTTTAAATCAACGCGAAACATACGATTTAACTTCAATATCAAGCGATATACACGATTTCGCTTCAAATTGGTGAGAAATAGCGATTTTAAACAAACGATTTAGCTTCAAATTCATGCGAAATGAACAATTTAGCTTCAGATTCATGCGAAATACACGAATTAGCTTTAAATCAACGCGAAACATACGATTTAGCTTCAATAACATGCGAAACACACGATTTCGATTGATATTCGTGCGAAATAGCGATTTTCAACAAACGATTTAGCTCCAAATTCATGCGAAATGAACAATTTAGCTTCAGATTAATGCGAAATACACGAATTGGCTTTAAATCAACGCGAAACATACGATTTAGTTTCAATATCATGCGAAACACACGATTTCGCTTCAAATTCGTGCGAAATAGCGATTTTAAACAAACGATTTAGCTTCAAATTCATGCGAAATGAACAATTTAGCTTCAGATTCATGCGAAATACACGAATTAGCTTTAAATCAACGCGAAACATACGATTTAGCAGAAATATCATGCGATATACACGATTTCGCTTCAAATTCTTCCGAAATAGCGATTTTAAACAAACGATTTAGCTTCAAATTCATGTGATATGAACTATTTAACTTCAGATTCATGCGAAATACACGAATTAGCTTTAAATCAACGCGAAACATACGATGTAACTTCAATATCATGCGAAACACACGATTTCGATTCAAATTCGTGCGAAGTAGGGATTTTAAACAAACGATTTAGCTGTTACGTCGGTCGACTCCCGACGTATTGCGTAGGCTAAGTTACTACATAATCACGTAGAATAAGGAAACCCTATATCTATAACACATTCATACACTTAATTAATCTATACACACTTAAACACACTATATATGTTACCGACTGCCGCTCCGTCGCCGGTATGTTACCGACAGCCGCCCTGTCGCCGATATATTACCGACAGCCGCCTTGTCGCCGATATGTTACCGACAGCCACTCAGTCGCCGATATGTTACCGACAGTCGCCCTGTCACCGATATGTTACCGACAGCCGTTCTGTCGCCGATATGTTACCGACAGCCGCTTTGTCGCCGATATGTTACCGACAGCCACTCTGTCGCCGATATGTTACCGACAGCCGCCTTGTCGCCGATATGTTACCGACAACCATTTTGTCGCCGATATGTTACCGACAGCCGCTTTGTCGCCGATATGTTACCGACAGCCACTCTGTCGCCGATACGTTACCGACAGCCGCAACGTTACCAACGTTATCCACACACTTCATCACACCACTAACATGTTCACCAAACCACCGCGTGCGCTGCGGAGCACACTGCGCCCCACTCCAGCGCACCCCCACTTCTCGCAGCATCCACAGTCGCCGAAGGAGCCTCAGAGCGCTCCTCGACTTCTCACTCGCGTTCCAGCACTTGACTTGACCAGACGTACTTTACTAACTCGGCTCGTCTCTCTCTTTACCAGTTCATTGTTACTATTTCGCCGAGTTCCGTTTCAATTCCAATTCCATTAAGTCAAGCGAGTCATATTCTAGATCTATATAAGTAATATTAAAACCGCGTTAGTTTAATTAGTTATTGTATTCAAGAAGTTATAGAATATATATATATACTTTAATTACCAGTATTCTCGAGTCAAATCATTATTAACCCTAAAGTCAGTGAATAAAAGCAACGAGCAGCCAATTCCTGACGACCGTAGCAGCAGAACAGCCAGTTCCTGCCCGTCTGCCCGAATCGAAGCGGCCCAGTTCCTGCCGATCAACGCCGTGCAGTCGCAGCAGCAGCCACTGCATCGAACATTGCACCAACAAGCCAATTCTCTCCGAACGGTGAGTCCTTTCACATATTGCACGCCTATTCAAATTGTACGCGAGTTCCCGATCAGACGCGGACGCAGGCAACGCGTGGATCAAAACTTGACAAAAGAGTCTAGTCCTTTTCGCGGGTCGACACTTCGTGTTCTTTTCTCGCGTGGGACGTGACAAATTTGGTGGCAGCGGTGGGATTTTATGTCAAACTCGCGTTTAAAATTTGATAATATGGCCGCGTGCAAGAAAGACGCCGTTCCAACAGTGACTATCGATTCGGAAACCGCGATGTTACAAAAATCCGTTCACGAAATGGAACGTAAATTACGCGCGGAGCG
Organism: Megalopta genalis; assembly: GCF_051020955.1. Classification (NCBI taxonomy): domain Eukaryota; kingdom Metazoa; phylum Arthropoda; class Insecta; order Hymenoptera; family Halictidae; genus Megalopta; species Megalopta genalis. The sequence continues at coordinate 143,081 of NW_027476635.1, forward strand.
CCGGGCTCTGGAAGCCGAACGCGAAGAAGTGAGCCGCCGCCGTTTCGAAGTAGATAGACTCCAGGAGCAAGTGTTAACGGAAAAAGAAAGGTTAGAAAATGAATCCGTAAAGCCCCAAGATACGCAAATCCTCCGCGAAGAATTAGCCGCGTTGCGCGATCAAATCGAACGTTCCAGAATAAACGAAATCCCGCACGAGGACGAGTCGGCAATTCCCAGGTTCCCGCTGAACAACGACCGCGACTACGAAAGTCCGTCGTTGTCAATAAAAACCGCGCTTGAATCTATTCCGTACTTCGACGGAACTAATATTCCGATATTACAATTTACTCGCGCGTGCGTTCGAGCGCGAGATATGATTCCTGCGCGACAGGAAAGATCGTTCGTGCAATTAATTATTACGCGACTCCGTGGTCGTGCGTTAACCACCGTCGAGGATGAATATTACAACTCCGTGCACGATCTCTGCGACGAGCTAAAGGATACATTCGGCTCGCGTAAATCAATCGATCATTACCGTGGACAGATGGCCAACATATTCATGGGCAGTTCGGAACATATTATTGATTACATCAGTAGAATCAAAGATTTAAAAGCCGCGATTCTTGACGCCGCCGAAGACGTCGCAGATATTCCGGGAATTAACGAATTAACGAAGAGTAGTTTTATTGAGGGTTTGATCCCGGCGATCCGGCCGGAGGTGAAATCCTACAGACAAGAATCGCTAAAAACAATTTTCTCCGAAGCAAAAACCGCTTACAAACGCTTGGAACTCGACAAGGCACGGTACGGACGCCAAGACGTTAAAGTTCGATTCGCTGATTCAATGCAAGTTACATTTCCCACGCGCGAACCTTCCCAGCCACGTGCGGCTCTCACGGAGCGACCACGGTATGCCCCGGGTCAGATAACATCGAGGGGAGATAACGACGCGTATCGCCGAGAAGTCGCGCCAGCGAGTCGCCGCGACGATAATTATTTCCGGGCCGACCGACGCAATCAGGGCCCCCGATATCTGCCGGATCAGGTTACATCGAGGGGAGATAACAGCTTCCTGGCCGACCGATACGGCCGAGACTCCCGATATCTCCCGGATCAGGTTACACCGAGGGGAGATAGCGCGCCTCGTCGCCGAGAAATTCCTTTCTCTAACCGTCGCAGCGATAACGGCTTCCTGCCGTCGCGTCACCCGTCCGATCGCGTCATGAATAACGACACGTGTCGACAAATTTCGTCATCTCAACAGACTTTCAATACTACCGGTAGAAATAATGACAAGCACTGCAACTATTGCAAGAACGTAGGCCATGACATACACGAGTGTAGGAAGAGAGAATACAATAATAATATACGCAACCAGGGAAACGGGGCACCCCTCCCGTCCAACCCCAGCCGACGGGAGGCATCACCCTCACCGAAAGTCCGCGCGATCGCGTCGATGGAAGACGAGCACGACTCGGCGTCCACCGAATAAATCTCAATGAAAATACCGAGGTCCCGTATATCGCGACCCTCGCGCCGGAGCTCCGCACGAAATCCGTATTCATGATCGACACCGGCGCTGAATTAAACATAATCAAATTAATCGCGTTGAACGCAGACGCGAGTATCGATACCGCGGAAAGACTAAAAATCACCGGCATCACCGACGGACATGTAGAAACCATCGGGTCTACGCCTATTACTATATTCGGGACTGCCGCCAAGTTTCACGTCGTCCCAGACACATTCTCGATTCCAACCGAAGGAATCATCGGCTCAGCCTTCTTAAGAGAAGGACTAGATATTTGCTACTCGAAAAATTGCATCGCCTGGAACGGTGTTGAATACCCGTTCATCAACCCTGCTCAATGCCTGATCGGAGCTCGCACAGCCACGTGCATTCGCGTAAGGACTACCGGCTCAGACCAGGGATATATTCCCCGTACGGAAATCGCGCCGGGCGTGATAATTCACGATTGCGCAGTCTCTGCGACCGACGGATACACGATCGTACCATGCGTTAACACTAACGAAAGCGACATTTCTCTGGCCACACCTTCTATTAAGATAGAAGAAGTCGAAGAATTCTCACAAACGAATCCCCTTAAGAGTTCTAACCTCGACCACGAACTAAAGTCCAATGAACAACGTCAACCTCTACGCCGCGTAAACGCGTGTTCTCTCGAATCCGTTTCGGAAAAACGGAGGAAAATTTTAGAAGAAATCTCGACCGAACATTTAAACATGGAAGAAAGAGAGCATGTACTTGAGTTAATTGCAGAGTATCCAGATCTCTTTCACGTGTCGGGAGAATTTTTGGGCTGTACCACAGCCGTAACACATTCCATTCCCACTTCAGACGATATCCCCGTCCATGTAAAGCAATACCGGTACCCGCCCGTCCACAAAGATGAAATAAACAAACAAATGAAGGAACTATTAGAGAATAAAATCGTATCTCCTTCAAAATCACCCTACAATTCACCACTTTGGATAGTACCCAAAAAGGCCGCCGCGGACGGTAGCAAACGCTGGCGCATGGTAATTGATTTCCGTGCCTTGAACGAAAAATCAACCCCGGACGCGTATCCACTCCCGAGCATTCTCGAAATTCTTGACCAGCTCGGGAGTGCAAAGTACTTTAGCGTGTTCGACTTAGCTAGCGGATTCCATCAAATCGCCATGAATCCAGTCGACGCAGCAAAAACCGCGTTCTCGACGCCTTACGGACATTACCAATTCGATCGAATGCCGTTCGGGCTCCGCAATGCACCGGCCACCTTCCAACGGTTAATGGACTCGATCCTCTCCGGTCTGCAGGGCTCCGAGCTCTTCGTCTATCTTGACGACATCGTGATATATTCCAGGAGCCTCTCCGAACACCGGGCGAAATTCCGAAAATTAGCGGAACGATTACGAGCCGCGAACCTGAAATTACAACCCGCAAAATGCGGATTTTTACATAAAGAGGTGGCCTACCTTGGCCACGTGATAACCAAGGATGGCGTAAAACCATCTCCGGACAAAACGCGGGCGGTAGCCGAATTTCCACGCCCCAAAAACGCGAAAAACGTCCGCGAATTCCTCGGTCTCGCGGGCTACTACCGACGGTTCATTGACAAGTTCTCAAAAATTTCTAAACCGTTAACCTCATTGTTAAAAAGAGATTCTAGATTCGAATGGGGCGCGTCTCAAGATCTCGCATTCACGACCCTAAAGGAAATTTTGACAACCGAACCCCTTTTACAATACCCGGATTTTGACCGGGAATTCAATGTAACAACGGATGCTTCCGGATTCGCGATTGGGGGCGTTTTGAGCCAGGGCGAGCCCGGCAAAGACAAACCGATCGCATACGCATCGCGACTGCTCCAAGGAGCAGAACTAAATTATTCAACAATCGAAAAGGAGTGTTTGGCCATCGTTTACTGTGTCCAACATTTCCGTCCTTACATCTACGGTCGGCGTTTCAAATTAATTACAGACCATCGTCCTCTCGTCTGGGTCAACTCAGTAAAAGACCCTACCTCCAGACTCCTACGGTGGCGACTCAAGCTCGCGGAGTACGAGTACCAAATCATTTACAAGACGGGAAAATCGAATTCAAACGCAGACGCGCTCTCACGCAATCCCGTCCCGATCCACCCCCTCTCTTCCGATTCCTCTGATTCCACTTTATTCGATGCCGTACGTCGAACACCCCTGACTGACGTAACAGTCACCAATCAAATCAAAAATCACAGCACGCAACCATCGACCTCGTCCCTCCCCCCTTCAATCGCATCACCACTCTCGCCCAACCAACGCACATCCTTCTCCGACGAAGACGCACGGTTACCTCTAGAAACCACCCATCCTCCAGAAACTACCTCGTCCGACGAAGAAGAGATCATTGACAATCCAAACACACCCTTTTCGTCGCGACGCCGGACACTTATACATACTAGAGATCGACTGACGATGCGAAACGACAATTTAGTCGGCTTCGTTACGCTCGACGGACAGCCACTCGACATAGGAACCGCAGACCTAAAAGCAGCAGACAAATTACCCACAATAAACGACGGAACGATAGGACGCGGACGAATTTCATATCTAGGTCAGAAACGACTAATCCTACTTCCTCTGAAGCCGACACTCAACCACGCGACAACCAGCGACGATCTAATCCAATGTCTACGCTCACTATACGACATAACGACAGAACTTCAACTCGACACGATTAGCGTTTCAAAGACAGATCTTGACCACGTTCAGTGGAGCGCGGTACAAAGGACCCTTCTAGAACTATTCGGACAATCCCAAACTCAGATCTTCGTTTGTTTGAACGAAATAATAATCCCGGACAACGCTTCGCGACGAGAGTTAATAATAGAAAACCACAGGTCAGCTTTTGCCGGACACAAGGGAGTCACCAAGACGTACCGCCGAATTAGAGAAAAGTATTTTTGGCCCACTTTAAAACGCGAAGTAGAAGAATATGTAAAAAATTGTCTAGAATGTCAGACCAAGAAACTAACACGCGTAAAGACGAGACAGCCAATGACACTAACCGACACACCTGGACAGGCTTTCGACAAGGTATCCCTCGACATCGTCGGTCCTCTTCCTACCACACCCTCCGGTCATACATATATCCTTACCGGACAGGATCTTTTAACAAAGTATTCCATCGCCGTCCCACTAAAGAACGCCACAGCAATCGATACAGCCAACGCTCTGATTGAACACCTTATTTGCCGTTTCGGGGCCCCTAAGGCCATTCTCACCGACCAAGGTGCCAATTTTATGAGCAAACTAATGAAAGCAATTGCAAAAAAATTCAAAATATCGCAATTTCGCACGACCGCATTCCGACCACAGAGCAACGGCTCCTTGGAGAGGTCGCACCACGTGCTAACCGAATATCTGAAACAATTTATTAACAGAAATAATTGGGACGAATGGCTCGCCTGCGCCATGCTCAGCTACAATACGAGCGTCCACGAGGGCACGTTATTCACACCCCACGAGCTAGTCTTCGGTAATCTAGCCAGGCTCCCCTCGGCCGATTCGCGTTTCACGACTTCCGATGAGTCGTATTCAGACTATCTACAGAACCTCCAAGAAAAACTATCGGGCACGATTAATCAGGCGCGCCAGAATCTCGACGGAGCGAAGGCGCGTTCCAAGAAATATTACGACCGCAAGATAAACGCGCAGACATTCGTCACCGGGGATCGAGTTTACATTCTCAAGGAGCCCCGGAAAGGAAAATTCGACTCCGAATACCACGGTCCATACGAGGTGGTCGGGGTGTTATCGGAGACCAATGTTCAACTCAAAATAAAGGGCAAGATAAAAACCGTCCATATAAATAAATTAAAACATGCACCACCGTCAGCTCGTATTGCATTCACATCCGCAATCCCCTCCAACCGACCCCCACCGCGAAAGAGATTTATATCCGTGGCCGAGGCTAGAAGTCAGTCAAGTTCGGACAACCACAGAGAAATGTACGCTACGCAAGCTTTCGCGTTAGTCACGGTTATACGTGTCGCGTCCGCCATTATCGGCTACGATTGCGGGGGCAGCTCGGCCAATGTAACCACATTCTCCACCGTCGACCCACCAACCTGTGCTATGGAGAGAGTCAACCCGTCCAACGAGGAGGCACATATCCAGCTTCTGCAGCTGGCGGACTTCGACACGGCGCCCGTCGTTCAGTGCCGGATCGAGATTGATCGAACGGTGTTTTACTGCGGTATGAGTTCTCACGTATCAATAGTTCAGAACGGTCGCCAACAGTATTTGCAATATATATACCGCGACGCGTGCGAGGCTCTTCTCACCACCGGAATTATGTCGATTCCACCCACAATACAAATTTCCGGCCTCCAGCCAAACTCCACCTCAACTCGCAGCCTGACTCTCGCTGGCACCGTGGGCCCGGATGGTTCGTGCCAAGGCTCCACATATAGCGACCCTTTCGGCACCTGGTCTCAAGTGGTAGTGCAAGCCATAGCTAAAATCACGCTGAAAACCTTTAGTGCACCTGTCAAAATCAACACTCAGGAAATCCACCTTCCATCTGGCCAAAGGTGTCCTCTAAACAAGGAATTCTGTTTAGACACAGAGGACGGCCACACGTACTGGCGAAGCCTCCCTTCGGATCAGTGCGGAGTAAACCAGTACGACGTCCTTTATGAAGGAAAAGCCACCCGAACCTTTAACCAAGGTTCCTCCCCCGTCATGTACACCGTTGCTACACAAGACATAGCGTTCGCGCTTACTAGCACGGCCAAGACAAATATTTGCGGATACACACTTATCCGTACTGAACATCCGAAATTATTCATTTTAGATACAAATAAGGAAGGAAAATTTAAATCGAAATCTCCCACTCCCACCAACAACTTAGACATCTTCACCTACGTCAACGCGAAATTCGTGTACGTAGAAAAACACCTAAAATCACAAATAGTATCGCTCTATCAGGACATTGTAACGCAACGCTGTAGGCTCGACCAACAGGTCCTTCGAAATGCACTGACGCTCGCGCGAGTCGCGCCAGCCGAAGTGGCTTACGCGATTACGCAAGAAGCCGGCTATATCGCCACCCAGGCCGGAGAAGCCATTCACATCGTGAAGTGTATTCCAGTTTCTGTCAGCCTCCGCAAGACGGAGGATTGCTTTAACGATCTCCCCGTAACATACAATAACCAATCCTACTTCCTATCTCCACGCACGCACGTTTTAATCAAAACTAGTACCCAAAGAGACTGTAGCGAACTCATCCCTGCACTCTTCAAGCTGCAAGGGTCCTGGTACCAAATAAACCCACGACCCACAGAAATCCGCAACATTCCACCACTGAAACCCATTACGCAAGTCACATGGAAGTATGTGAGCCCTTCAAACCTCGCGAACGAGGGAATATATTCCCAGGAGGATCTAAATCAGTTAAAAGAACATATCATGTTCCCAATAGAAAGATCCTCAATCATTGATTCCTTGGCTCAAGGAGCCTCAGGCCGCTCATTTATTCGCGACACAGTCCAAATCAGTAATCTCTTAGACGAGCAAACGCTCGAGAAAATCGCACTTTCAACCAGTAAACGCTTGTGGAGCGGTTTCTTGCAATTTGGTTCAATATCCGCGGGCATCCTCGGAGTATACATCCTGTTTCGTACAATCAAACTCACAATCAATATGGTACTGAACGGCGTCGAGCTGTACGCCGCGTTCGGTTGGAGTTTCCGACTGGTAGCCGCGGCTTGGAATTCAGCCACACGCCTCTGCCTCCACCTCCAGAAGGACGTCAACACCGGCAGGGACAGCCAGGAGTGCATCGAGCAGGGAACACCACTGAAGCAACAAGAAAAGCCCAAGCCCTCCCAAATTACCTCCACCCGAGAGCCAGCCCCGGCCGCTATTGGCAGAAATTACGAACATTCAGACGACGATTACGACACCGTTTTAAATACGCGAATAACACCGTCGGTCCCCAATCGCGGACATACCTCGAGATTCTTATAATTGTACCCACATTTAAGTAAAAATAATTTTCCCTACAGGAAAATTATTTTTCCCCGCGGAAGGGAGGTGTTACGTCGGTCGACTCCCGACGTATTGCGTAGGCTAAGTTACTACATAATCACGTAGAATAAGGAAACCCTATATCTATAACACATTCATACACTTAATTAATCTATACACACTTAAACACACTATATATGTTACCGACTGCCGCTCCGTCGCCGGTATGTTACCGACAGCCGCCCTGTCGCCGATATATTACCGACAGCCGCCTTGTCGCCGATATGTTACCGACAGCCACTCAGTCGCCGATATGTTACCGACAGTCGCCCTGTCACCGATATGTTACCGACAGCCGTTCTGTCGCCGATATGTTACCGACAGCCGCTTTGTCGCCGATATGTTACCGACAGCCACTCTGTCGCCGATATGTTACCGACAGCCGCCTTGTCGCCGATATGTTACCGACAACCATTTTGTCGCCGATATGTTACCGACAGCCGCTTTGTCGCCGATATGTTACCGACAGCCACTCTGTCGCCGATACGTTACCGACAGCCGCAACGTTACCAACGTTATCCACACACTTCATCACACCACTAACATGTTCACCAAACCACCGCGTGCGCTGCGGAGCACACTGCGCCCCACTCCAGCGCACCCCCACTTCTCGCAGCATCCACAGTCGCCGAAGGAGCCTCAGAGCGCTCCTCGACTTCTCACTCGCGTTCCAGCACTTGACTTGACCAGACGTACTTTACTAACTCGGCTCGTCTCTCTCTTTACCAGTTCATTGTTACTATTTCGCCGAGTTCCGTTTCAATTCCAATTCCATTAAGTCAAGCGAGTCATATTCTAGATCTATATAAGTAATATTAAAACCGCGTTAGTTTAATTAGTTATTGTATTCAAGAAGTTATAGAATATATATATATACTTTAATTACCAGTATTCTCGAGTCAAATCATTATTAACCCTAAAGTCAGTGAATAAAAGCAACGAGCAGCCAATTCCTGACGACCGTAGCAGCAGAACAGCCAGTTCCTGCCCGTCTGCCCGAATCGAAGCGGCCCAGTTCCTGCCGATCAACGCCGTGCAGTCGCAGCAGCAGCCACTGCATCGAACATTGCACCAACAAGCCAATTCTCTCCGAACGGTGAGTCCTTTCACATATTGCACGCCTATTCAAATTGTACGCGAGTTCCCGATCAGACGCGGACGCAGGCAACGCGTGGATCAAAACTTGACAAAAGAGTCTAGTCCTTTTCGCGGGTCGACACTTCGTGTTCTTTTCTCGCGTGGGACGTGACATAGCTTCAAATTCATGCGAAATGAACAATTTAGATTCAGATTAATGCGAAATACACGAATTAGCTTTAAATCAATGCGAAACATACGATTTATCGTCAATATCATGCGAAACACACGATTTCGCTTCAAATTCTTGCGAAATAGCGATTTTAAACAAACGTTTTAGCTTCAAATTCATGCGATATGAACTATTTAACTTCAGATTCATGCGAAATACACGAATTAGCTTTAAATCAATGCGAAACATACGATTTAGCAGAAATATCATGCGATATACACGATTTCGCTTCAAATTCGTGAGAAATAGCGGTTTTAAACAAACGATTTAGCTTCAAATTCATGCGAAATGAACAATTTAGCTTCAGATTAATGCGAAATACACGAATTGGCTTTAAATCAACGCGAAACATACGATTTAGTTTCAATATCAAGCGAAACACACGATTTCGCTTCAAATTCGTGCGAAATAGCGATTTTAAACAAACGATTTAGCTTCAAATTCATGTGATATGAACAATTTAGCTTCAGATTAATGCGAAATACACGAATTAGCTCTAAATCAACGCGAAACATACGATTTAGCAGAAATATCATGCGATATACACGATTTCGCTTCAAATTCTTGCGAAATAGCGATTTTAAACAAACGATTTAGCTTCAAATTCATGTGATATGAACTATTTAACATCAGATTAATGCGAAATACACGAATTAGCTTTAAATCAACGCGAAACATACGATTTAACTTCAATATCAAGCGATATACACGATTTCGCTTCAAATTGGTGAGAAATAGCGATTTTAAACAAACGATTTAGCTTCAAATTCATGCGAAATGAACAATTTAGCTTCAGATTCATGCGAAATACACGAATTGGCTTTAAATCAACGCGAAACATACGATTTAGTTTCAATATCATGCGAAACACACGATTTCGCTTCAAATTCGTGCGAAATAGCGATTTTAAACAAACGATTTAGCTTCAAATTCATGCGAAATGAACAATTTAGCTTCAGATTAATGCGAAATACACGAATTAGCTTTAAATCAACGCGAAACATACGATTTAGCAGAAATATCATGCGATATACACGATTTCGCTTCAAAATCGTGAGAAATAGCGATTTTAAACAAACGATTTAGCTTCAAATTCATGAGAAATGAACAATTTAGCTTCAGATTCATGCGAAATACACGAAATAGCTTTAAATCAACGGGAAACATACGATTTAACTTCAATATCAAGCGATATACACGATTTCGCTTCAAATTCGTGAGAAATAGCGATTTTAAACAAACGAATTAGCTTCAAATTCATGCGAAATGAACAATTTAGCTTCAGATTCATGCGAAATAAACGAATTAGCTTTAAATCAACGCGAAACATACGATTTAGCTTCAATATCATGCGAAACACACGATTTCGATTCAAATTCGTGCGAAGTAGCGATTTTAAACAAACGATTTAGCTTCAAATTCATGCGAAATGAACAATTTAGCTTCAGATTAATGCGAAATACACGAATTGGCTTTAAATCAACGCGAAACATACGATTTAGTTTCAATATCATGCGAAACGCACGATTTCGCTTCAAATTCGTGCGAAATAGCGATTTTAAACAAACGATTTAGCTTCAAATTCATGCGAAATGAACAATTTAGCTTCAGATTCATGCGAAATACACGAATTAGCTTTAAATCAACGCGAAACATACGATTTAGCAGAAATATCATGCGATATACACGATTTCGCTTCAAATTCGTGAGAAATAGCGATTTTAAACAAACGATTTAGCTTCAAATTCATGCGAAATGAACAATTTAACTTCAGATTCATGCGAAATACACGAATTAGCTTTAAATCAACGCGAAACATACGATGTAACTTCAATATCATGCGAAACACACGATTTCGATTCAAATTCGTGCGAAGTAGGGATTTTAAACAAACGATTTAGCTTCAAATTCATGCGAAATGAACAATTTAGATTCAGATTAATGCGAAATACACGAATTAGCTTTAAATCAATGCGAAACATACGATTTATCGTCAATATCATGCGAAACACACGATTTCGCTTCAAATTCTTGCGAAATAGCGATTTTAAACAAACGTTTTAGCTTCAAATTCATGCGATATGAACTATTTAACTTCAGATTCATGCGAAATACACGAATTAGCTTTAAATCAATGCGAAACATACGATTTAGCAGAAATATCATGCGATATACACGATTTCGCTTCAAATTCGTGAGAAATAGCGATTTTAAACAAACGATTTAGCTTCAAATTCATGCGAAATGAACAATTTAGCTTCAGATTAATGCGAAATACACGAATTGGCTTTAAATCAACGCGAAACATACGATTTAGTTTCAATATCAAGCGAAACACACGATTTCGCTTCAAATTCGTGCGAAATAGCGATTTAAAACAAACGATTTAGCTTCAAATTCATGTGATATGAACAATTTAGCTTCAGATTAATGCGAAATACACGAATTAGCTCTAAATCAACGCGAAACATACGATTTAGCAGAAATATCATGCGATATACACGATTTCGCTTCAAATTCTTGCGAAATAGCGATTTTAAACAAACGATTTAGCTTCAAATTCATGAGAAATGAACAATTTAGCTTCAGATTCATGCGAAATACACGAATTGGCTTTAAATCAACGCGAAACATACGATTTAGTTTCAATATCATGCGAAACACACGATTTCGCTTCAAATTCGTGCGAAATAGCGATTTTAAACAAACGATTTAGCTTCAAATTCATGCGAAATGAACAATTTAGCTTCAGATTAATGCGAAATACACGAATTAGCTTTAAATCAACGCGAAACATACGATTTAGCAGAAATATCATGCGATATACACGATTTCGCTTCAAATTCGTGAGAAATAGCGATTTTAAACAAACGATTTAGCTTCAAATTCATGAGAAATGAACAATTTTGCTTCAGATTCATGCGAAATACACGAAATAGCTTTAAATCAACGGGAAACATACGATTTAACTTCAATATCAAGCGATATACACGATTTCGCTTCAAATTCGTGAGAAATAGCGATTTTAAACAAACGAATTAGCTTCAAATTCATGCGAAATGAACAATTTAGCTTCAGATTCATGCGAAATAAACGAATTAGCTTTAAATCAACGCGAAACATACGATTTAGCTTCAATATCATGCGAAACACACGATTTCGATTCAAATTCGTGCGAAGTAGAGATTTTAAACAAACGATTTAGCTTCAAATTCATGCGAAATGAACAATTTAGCTTCAGATTCATGCGAAATACACGAAATAGCTTTAAATCAACGGGAAACATACGATTTAACTTCAATATCAAGCGATATACACGATTTCGCTTCAAATTCGTGAGAAATAGCGATTTTAAGCAAACGATTTAGTTTCAAATTCATGCGAAATGAACAATTTAGCTTCAGATTCATGCGAAATACACGAATTAGCTTTAAATCAACGCGAAACATACGATTTAGCAGAAATATCATGCGATATACACGATTTCGCTTCAAATTCGTGAGAAATAGCGATTTTAAACAAACGATTTAGCTTCAAATTCATGCGAAATGAACAATTTAACTTCAGATTCATGCGAAATAAACGAATTAGATTTAAATCAACGCGAAACATACGATTTAGCTTCAATATCATGCGAAACACACGATTTCGATTCAAATTCGTGCGAAGTAGAGATTTTAAACAAACGATTTAGCTTCAAATTCATGCGAAATGAACAATTTAGCTTCAGATTCATGCGAAATACACGAAATAGCTTTAAATCAACGGGAAACATACGATTTAACTTCAATATCAAGCGATATACACGATTTCGCTTCAAATTCGTGAGAAATAGCGATTTTAAACAAACGATTTAGCTTCAAATTCATGCGAAATGAACAATTTAGCTTCAGATTAATGCGAAATACACGAATTAGCTTTAAATCAACGCGAAACATACGATTTAGCTTCAATATCATGCGAAACACACGATTTCGATTCAAATTCGTGCGAAGTAGAGATTTTAAACAAACGATTTAGCTTCAAATTCATGCGAAATGAACAATTTAACTTCAGATTCATGCGAAATACACGAATTAGATTTAAATCAACGCGAAACATACGATTTAGCTTCAATATCATGCGATATACACGATTTCGCTTCAAATTCGTGCGAAATAGCGATTTTAAACAAACGATTTAGCTTCAAATTCATGCGAAATGAACAATTTAGCTTCAGATTAATGCGAAATACACGAATTAGCTTTACATCAACGCGAAACATACGATTTAGCAGAAATATCATGCGATATACACGATTTCGCTTCAAATTCTTGCGAAATAGCGATTTTAAACAAACGATTTAGCTTCAAATTCATGCGATATGAACTATTTCACTTCAGATTCATGCGAAATACACGAATTAGCTTTAAATCAATGCGAAACATACGATTTATCGTCAATATCATGCGAAACACACGATTTCGCTTCAAATTCGTGCGAAATAGAGATTTTAAACAAAGATTTAGCTTCAAATTCATGCGAAATGAACAATTTAGCTTCAGATTAATGCGAAATACACGAATTGGCTTTAAATCAACGGGAAACATACGATTTAACTTCAATATCAAGCGATATACACGATTTCGCTTCAAATTCGTGAGAAATAGCGATTTTAAACAAACGATTTAGCTTCAAATTAATGCGAAATGAACAATTTAGCTTCAGATTAATGCGAAATACACGAATTAGCTCTAAATCAACGCGAAACATACGATTTAGCAGAAATATCATGCGATATACACGATTTCGCTTCAAATTCTTGCGAAATAGCGATTTTAAACAAACGATTTAGCTTCAAATTCATGTGATATGAACTATTTAACATCAGATTAATGCGAAATACGCGAATTAGCTTTAAATCAACGCGAAACATACGATTTAACTTCAATATCAAGCGATATACACGATTTCGCTTCAAATTGGTGAGAAATAGCGATTTTAAACAAACGATTTAGCTTCAAATTCATGCGAAATGAACAATTTAGCTTCAGATTCATGCGAAATACACGAATTGGCTTTAAATCAACGCGAAACATACGATTTAGTTTCAATATCATGCGAAACACACGATTTCGCTTCAAATTCGTGCGATATAGCGATTTTAAACAAACGATTTAGCTTCAAATTCATGTGATATGAAGAATTTAGCTTCAGATTCATGCGAAATACACGAATTAGCTTTAAATCAACGCGAAACATACGATTTAGCAGAAATATCATGCGATATACACGATTTCGCTTCAAATTCTTCCGAAATAGCGATTTTAAACAAACGATTTAGCTTCAAATTCATGTGATATGAACTATTTAACTTCAGATTCATGCGAAATACACGAATTAGCTTTAAATCAACGCGAAACATGCGATGTAACTTCAATATCATGCGAAACACACGATTTCGATTCAAATTCGTGCGAAATAGCGATTTTAAACAAACGATTTAGCTTCAAATTCATGTGATATGAACTATTTAACATCAGATTAATGCGAAATACACGAATTAGCTTTAAATCAACGCGAAACATACGATTTAACTTCAATATCAAGCGATATACACGATTTCGCTTCAAATTGGTGAGAAATAGCGATTTTAAACAAACGATTTAGCTTCAAATTCATGCGAAATGAACAATTTAGCTTCAGATTCATGCGAAATACACGAATTGGCTTTAAATCAACGCGAAACATACGATTTAGTTTCAATATCATGCGAAACACACGATTTCGCTTCAAATTCGTGCGAAATAGCGATTTTAAACAAACGATTTAGCTTCAAATTCATGCGAAATGAACAATTAGCTTCAGATTAATGCGAAATACACGAATTAGCTTTAAATCAACGCGAAACATACGATTTAGCAGAAATATCATGCGATATACACGATTTCGCTTCAAAATCGTGAGAAATAGCGATTTTAAACAAACGATTTAGCTTCAAATTCATGAGAAATGAACAATTTAGCTTCAGATTCATGCGAAATACACGAAATAGCTTTAAATCAACGGGAAACATACGATTTAACTTCAATATCAAGCGATATACACGATTTCGCTTCAAATTCGTGAGAAATAGCGATTTAAACAAACGAATTAGCTTCAAATTCATGCGAAATGAACAATTTAGCTTCAGATTCATGCGAAATAAACGAATTAGCTTTAAATCAACGAGAAACATACGATTTAGCTTCAATATCATGCGAAACACACGATTTCGATTCAAATTCGTGCGAAGTAGCGATTTTAAACAAACGATTTAGCTTCAAATTCATGCGAAATGAACAATTTAGCTTCAGATTAATGCGAAATACACGAATTGGCTTTAAATCAACGCGAAACATACGATTTAGTTTCAATATCATGCGAAACGCACGATTTCGCTTCAAATTCGTGCGAAATAGCGATTTTAAACAAACGATTTAGCTTCAAATTCATGCGAAATGAACAATTTAGCTTCAGATTCATGCGAAATACACGAATTAGCTTTAAATCAACGCGAAACATACGATTTAGCAGAAATATCATGCGATATACACGATTTCGCTTCAAATTCGTGAGAAATAGCGATTTTAAACAAACGATTTAGCTTCAAATTCATGCGAAATGAACAATTTAACTTCAGATTCATGCGAAATACACGAATTAGCTTTAAATCAACGCGAAACATACGATGTAACTTCAATATCATGCGAAACACACGATTTCGATTCAAATTCGTGCGAAGTAGGGATTTTAAAACAAACGATTTAGCTTCAAATTCATGCGAAATGAACAATTTAGATTCAGATTAATGCGAAATACACGAATTAGCTTTAAATCAATGCGAAACATACGATTTATCGTCAATATCATGCGAAACACACGATTTCGCTTCAAATTCTTGCGAAATAGCGATTTTAAACAACGTTTTAGCTTCAAATTCATGCGATATGAACTATTTAACTTCAGATTCATGCGAAATACACGAATTAGCTTTAAATCAATGCGAAACATACGATTTAGCAGAAATATCATGCGATATACACGATTTCGCTTCAAATTCGTGAGAAATAGCGATTTTAAACAAACGATTTAGCTTCAAATTCATGCGAAATGAACAATTTAGCTTCAGATTAATGCGAAATACACGAATTGGCTTTAAATCAACGCGAAACATACGATTTAGTTTCAATATCAAGCGAAACACACGATTTCGCTTCAAAATTCGTGCGAAATAGCGATTTAAAACAAACGATTTAGCTTCAAATTCATGTGATATGAACAATTTAGCTTCAGATTAATGCGAAATACACGAATTAGCTCTAAATCAACGCGAAACATACGATTTAGCAGAAATATCATGCGATATACACGATTTCGCTTCAAATTCTTGCGAAATAGCGATTTTAAACAAACGATTTAGCTTCAAATTCATGAGAAATGAACAATTTAGCTTCAGATATCATGCGAAATACACGAATTGGCTTTAAATCAACGCGAAACATACGATTTAGTTTCAATATCATGCGAAACACACGATTTCGCTTCAAATTCGTGCGAATAGCGATTTTAAACAAACGATTTAGCTTCAAATTCATGCGAAATGAACAATTTAGCTTCAGATTATGCGAAATACACGAATTAGCTTTAAATCAACGCGAAACATACGATTTAGCAGAAATATCATGCGATATACACGATTTCGCTTCAAATTCGTGAGAAATAGCGATTTTAAACAAACGATTTAGCTTCAAATTCATGAGAAATGAACAATTTTGCTTCAGATTCATGCGAAATACACGAAATAGCTTTAAATCAACGGGAAACATACGATTTAACTTCAATATCAAGCGATATACACGATTTCGCTTCAAATTCGTGAGAAATAGCGATTTTAAACAAACGAATTAGCTTCAAATTCATGCGAAATGAACAATTTAGCTTCAGATTCATGCGAAATAAACGAATTAGCTTTAAATCAACGCGAAACATACGATTTAGCTTCAATATCATGCGAAACACACGATTTCGATTCAAATTCGTGCGAAGTAGAGATTTTAAACAAACGATTTAGCTTCAAATTTCATGCGAAATGAACAATTTAGCTTCAGATTCATGCGAAATACACGAAATAGCTTTAAATCAACGGGAAACATACGATTTAACTTCAATATCAAGCGATATACACGATTTCGCTTCAAATTCGTGAGAAATAGCGATTTTAAGCAAACGATTTAGTTTCAAATTCATGCGAAATGAACAATTTAGCTTCAGATTCATGCGAAATACACGAATTAGCTTTAAATCAACGCGAAACATACGATTTAGCAGAAATATCATGCGATATACACGATTTCGCTTCAAATTCGTGAGAAATAGCGATTTTAAACAAACGATTTAGCTTCAAATTCATGCGAAATGAACAATTTAACTTCAGATTCATGCGAAATAAACGAATTAGATTTAAATCAACGCGAAACATACGATTTAGGCTTCAATATCATGCGAAACACACGATTTCGATTCAAATTCGTGCGAAGTAGAGATTTTAAACAAACGATTTAGCTTCAAATTCATGCGAAATGAACAATTTAGCTTCAGATTCATGCGAAATACACGAAATAGCTTTAAATCAACGGGAAACATACGATTTAACTTCAATATCAAGCGATATACACGATTTCGCTTCAAATTCGTGAGAAATAGCGATTTTAAACAAACGATTTAGCTTCAAATTCATGCGAAATGAACAATTTAGCTTCAGATTAATGCGAAATACACGAATTAGCTTTAAATCAACGCGAAACATACGATTTAGCTTCAATATCATGCGAACACACGATTTCGATTCAAATTCGTGCGAAGTAGAGATTTTAAACAAACGATTTAGCTTCAAATTCATGCGAAATGAACAATTTAACGTTCAGATTCATGCGAAATACACGAATTAGATTTAAATCAACGCGAACATACGATTTAGCTTCAATATCATGCGATATACACGATTTCGCTTCAAATTCGTGCGAAATAGCGATTTTAAACAAACGATTTAGCTTCAAATTCATGCGAAATGAACAATTTAGCTTCAGATTAATGCGAAATACACGAATTAGCTTTACATCAACGCGAAACATACGATTTAGCAGAAATATCATGCGATATACACGATTCGCTTCAAATTCTTGCGAAATAGCGATTTTAACAAACGATTTAGCTTCAAATTCATGCGATATGAACTATTTCACTTCAGATTCATGCGAAATACACGAATTAGCTTTAAATCAATGCGAAACATACGATTTATCGTCAATATCATGCGAAACACACGATTTCGCTTCAAATTCGTGCGAAATAGAGATTTTAAACAAAGATTTAGCTTCAAATTCATGCGAAATGAACAATTTAGCTTCAGATTAATGCGAAATACACGAATTGGCTTTAAATCAACGGGAAACATACGATTTAACTTCAATATCAAGCGATATACACGATTTCGCTTCAAATTCGTGAGAAATAGCGATTTTAAACAAACGATTTAGCTTCAAATTAATGCGAAATGAACAATTTAGCTTCAGATTAATGCGAAATACACGAATTAGCTCTAAATCAACGCGAAACATACGATTTAGCAGAAATATCATGCGATATACACGATTTCGCTTCAAATTCTTGCGAAATAGCGATTTTAAACAAACGATTTAGCTTCAAATTCATGTGATATGAACTATTTAACATCAGATTAATGCGAAATACGCGAATTAGCTTTAAATCAACGCGAAACATACGATTTAACTTCAATATCAAGCGATATACACGATTTCGCTTCAAATTGGTGAGAAATAGCGATTTTAAACAAACGATTTAGCTTCAAATTCATGCGAAATGAACAATTTAGCTTCAGATTCATGCGAAATACACGAATTGGCTTTAAATCAACGCGAACATACGATTTAGTTTCAATATCATGCGAAACACACGATTTCGCTTCAAATTCGTGCGATATAGCGATTTTAAACAAACGATTTAGCTTCAAATTCATGTGATATGAAGAATTTAGCTTCAGATTCATGCGAAATACACGAATTAGCTTTAAATCAACGCGAAACATACGATTTAGCAGAAATATCATGCGATATACACGATTTCGCTTCAAATTCTTCCGAAATAGCGATTTTAAACAAACGATTTAGCTGCAAATTCATGTGATATGAACTATTTAACTTCAGATTCATGCGAAATACACGAATTAGCTTTAAATCAACGCGAAACATGCGATGTAACTTCAAATATCATGCGAAACACACGATTTCGATTCAAATTCGTGCGAAAATAGAGATTTTAAACAAACGATTTAGCTTCAAATTCATGCGAAATGTACAATTTAGCTTCAGATTCATGCGAAATACACGAATTAGCTTTAAATCAACGCGAAACATACGATTTAGCTTCAATATCATCGCGATATTACACGATTTCGCTTCAAATTCGTGCGAAATAGCGATTTTAAACAAACGATTTAGCTTCAAATTCATGTGATATGAACAATTTAGCTTCAGATTAATGCGAAATACACGAATTAGCTTTAAATCAACGCGAAACATACGATTTAGCAGAAATATCATGCGATATACAAGATTTCGCTTCAAATTCTTGCGAATAGCGATTTTAAACAAACGATTTAGCTTCAAATTCATGTGATATGAACAATTTAGCTTCAGATTAATGCGAAATACACGAATTAGCTCTAAATCAAAGCGAAACATACGATTTAGCAGAAATATCATGCGATATACACGATTTCGCTTCAAATTCTTGCGAAATAGCGATTTTAAACAAACGATTTAGCTTCAAATTCATGTGATATGAACTATTTAACATCAGATTAATACGAAATACACGAATTAGCTCTAAATCAACGCGAAACATACGATTTAGCTTCAATAACATGCGAAACACACGATTTCGATTGAAATTCGTGCGAAATAAGCGATTTTCAACAAACGATTTAGCTCCAAATTCATGCGAAAATGAACAATTTAGCTTCAGATTAATGCGAAATACGACAAATTGGCTTTAAATCAACGCGAAACATACGATTTAGCTTCAATATCATGCGAAACACACGATTTCGATTCAAATTCGTGCGAAGTAGAGATTTTAAACAAACGATTTAGCTTCAAATTCATGCGAAATGAACAATTTAACTTCAGATTCATGCGAAATACACGAATTAGCTTTAAATCAATGCGAAACATACGATTTATCGTCAATATCATGCGAAACACACGATTTCGCTTCAAATTCGTGCGAAATAGAGATTTTAAACAAAGATTTAGCTTCAAATTCATGCGAAATGAACAATTTAGATTCAGATTCATGCGAAATACACGAATTCGCTTTAAATCAACGCGAAACATACGATTTAGCAGAAATATCATGCGATATACACGATTTCGCTTCAAATTCGTGAGAAATAGCGATTTTAAACAAACGATTTAGCTTCAAATTCATGCGAAATGAACAATTTAGCTTCAGATTCATGCGAAAATACACGAATTAGCTTTACATCAACGCGAAACATACGATTTAGCAGAAATATCATGCGATATACACGATTTCGCTTCAAATTCTTGCGAAATAGCGATTTTAAACAAACGATTTAGCTTCAAATTCATGCGATATGAACTATTTCACTTCAGATTCATGCGAAATACACGAATTAGCTTTAAATCAATGCGAAACATACGATTTATCGTCAATATCATGCGAAACACACGATTTCGCTTCAAATTCGTGCGAAATAGAGATTTTAAACAAAGATTTAGCTTCAAATTCATGCGAAATGAACAATTTAGCTTCAGATTAATGCGAAATACACGGAATTGGCTTTAAATCAACGGGGAAAACATACGATTTAACTTCAATATCAAGCGATATACACGATTTCGCTTCAAATTCGTGAGAAATAGCGATTTTAAACAAACGATTTAGCTTCAAATTAATGCGAAATGAACAATTTAGCTTCAGATTAATGCGAAATACACGAATTAGCTCTAAATCAACGCGAAACATACGATTTAGCAGAAATATCATGCGATATACACGATTTCGCTTCAAATTCTTGCGAAATAGCGATTTTAAACAAACGATTTAGCTTCAAATTCATGCGAAATGAACAATTCAGCTTCAGATTCATGCGAAATACACGAATTGGCTTTAAATCAACGCGAAACATACGATTTAGTTTCAATATCATGCGAAACACACGATTTCGCTTCAAATTCTTCCGAAATAGCGATTTTTAAACAAACGATTTAGCTTCAAATTCATGTGATATGAACTATTTAACTTCAGATTCATGCGAAATACACGAATTAGCTTTAAATCAACGCGAAACATGCGATGTAACTTCAATATCATGCGAAACACACGATTTCGATTCAAATTCGTGCGAAATAGAGATTTTAAACAAACGATTTAGCTTCAAATTCATGCGAAATGTACAATTTAGCTTCAGATTCATGCGAAATACACGAATTAGCTTTAAATCAACGCGAAACATACGATTTAGCTTCAATATCATGCGATATACACGATTTCGCTTCAAATTCGTGCGAAATAGCGATTTTAAACAAACGATTTAGCTTCAAATTCATGTGATATGAACAATTTAGCTTCAGATTAATGCGAAATACACGAATTAGCTTTCAATCAACGCGAAACATACGATTTAGCAGAAATATCATGCGATATACAAGATTTCGCTTCAAATTCTTGCGAAATAGCGATTTTAAACAAACGATTTAGCTTCAAATTCATGTGATATGAACAATTTAGCTTCAGATTAATGCGAAATACACGAATTAGCTCTAAATCAAAGCGAAACATACGATTTAGCAGAAATATCATGCGATATACACGATTTCGCTTCAAATTCTTGCGAAATAGCGATTTTAAACAAACGATTTAGCTTCAAATTCATGTGATATGAACTATTTAACATCAGATTAATGCGAAATACACGAATTAGCTTTAAATCAACGCGTAACATACGATTTAACTTCAATATCAAGCGATATACACGATTTCGCTTCAAATTGGTGAGAAATAGCGATTTTAAACAAACGATTTAGCTTCAAATTCATGCGAAATGAACAATTTAGCTTCAGATTCATGCGAAATACACGAATTAGCTTTAAATCAACGCGAAACATACGATTTAGCTTCAATAACATGCGAAACACACGATTTCGATTGAAATTCGTGCGAAATAGCGATTTTCAACAAACGATTTAGCTCCAAATTCATGCGAAATGAACAATTTAGCTTCAGATTAATGCGAAATACACGAATTGGCTTTAAATTCAACGCGAAACATACGATTTAGCTTCAATATCATGCGAAACACACGATTTCGATTCAAATTCGTGCGAAGTAGAGATTTTAAACAAACGATTTAGCTTCAAATTCATGCGAAATGAACAATTTAACTTCAGATTCATGCGAAATACACGAATTAGCTTTAAATCAATGCGAAACATACGATTTATCGTCAATATCATGCGAAACACACGATTTCGCTTCAAATTCGTGCGAAATAGAGATTTTAAACAAAGATTTAGCTTCAAATCATGCGAAATGAACAATTTAGATTCAGATTCATGCGAAATACACGAATTCGCTTTAAATCACGCGAAACATACGATTTAGCAGAAATATCATGCGATATACACGATTTCGCTTCAAATTCGTGAGAAATAGCGATTTTAAACAAACGATTAGCTTCAAATTCATGCGAAATGAACAATTTAGCTTCAGATTCATGCGAAATACACGAAATAGCTTTAAATCAACGGGAAACATACGATTTATCTTCATTATCAAGCGATATACACGATTTCGCTTCAAATTCGTGAGAAATAGTGATTTTAAACAAACGATTTAGCTTAAAATTCATGCGAAATGAACAATTTAGCTTCAGATTCATGCGAAATACACGAATTAGCTTTAAATCAACGCGAAACATACGATTTAGCTTCAATATCATGCGAAACACACGATTTCGATTCAAATTCGTGCGAAGTAGAGATTTTAAACAAACGATTTAGCTTGCAAATTCATGCGAAATGAACAATTTAACTTCAGATTCATGCGAAATACACGAATTAGATTTAATCAACGCGAAACATACGATTTAGTTTCAATATCATGCGAAACACACGATTTCGCTTCAAATTCGTGCGAAATAGCGATTTTAAACAAACGATTTAGCTTCAAATTCATGTGACATGAACAATTTAGCTTCAGATTAATGCGAAATACACGAATTAGCTTTAAATCAACGCGAAACATACGATTTAGCAGAAATATCAGGCGATATACACGATTTCGCTTCAAATTCTTGCGAAATAGCGATTTTAAACAAACGATTTAGCTTCAAATTCATGTGATATGAACTATTTAACTTCAGATTCATGCGAAATACACGAATTAGCTTTAAATCAACGCGAAACATACGATGTAACTTCAATATCATGCGAAACACACGATTTCGATTCAAATTCGTGCGAAATAGAGATTTTAAACAAACGATTTAGCTTCAAATTCATGCGAAATGAACAATTAGCTTCAGATTCATGCGAAATACACGAATTAGCATTAAATCAACGCGAACATACGATTTAGCTTCAATATCATGCGATATACACGATTTCGCTTCAAATTCGTGCGAAATAGCGATTTTAAACAAACGATTTAGCTTCAAATTCATGTGATATGAACAATTTAGCTTCAGATTAATGCGAAATACACGAATTAGCTTTACATCAACGCGAAACATACGATTTAGCAGAAATATCATGCGATATACACGATTTCGCTTCAAATTCTTGCGAAATAGCGATTTTAAACAAACGATTTAGCTTCAAATTCATGCGATATGAACTATTTAACTTCAGATTCATGCGAAATACACGAATTAGCTTTAAATCAATGCGAAACATACGATTTATCGTCAATATCATGCGAAACACACGATTTCGCTTCAAATTCGTGCGAAATAGAGATTTTAAACAAAGATTTAGCTTCAAATTCATGCGAAATGAACAATTTAGCTTCAGATTAATGCGAAATACACGAATTGGCTTTAAATCAACGCGAAACATACGATTTAGTTTCAATATCAAGCGAAACACACGATTTCGCTTCAAATTCGTGCGAAATAGCGATTTTAAACAAACGATTTAGCTTCAAATTCATGTGATATGAACAATTTAGCTTCAGATTAATGCGAAATACACGAATTAGCTCTAAATCAACGCGAAACATACGATTTAGCAGAAATATCATGCGATATACACGATTTCGCTTCAAATTCTTGCGAAATAGCGATTTTAAACAAACGATTTAGCTTCAATTTCATGTGATATGAACTATTTAACATCAGATTAATGCGAAATACACGAATTAGCTTTAAATCAACGCGAAACATACGATTTAGCTTCAATATCATGCGATATACACGATTTCGCTTCAAATTCGTGCGAATAGCGATTTTAAACAAACGATTTAGCTTCAAATTCATGCGAAATGAACAATTTAGCTTCAGATTAATGCGAAATACACGAATTAGCTTTACATCAACGCGAAACATACGATTTAGCAGAAATATCATGCGATATACACGATTTCGCATCAAATTCTTGCGAAATAGCGATTTTAAACAAACGATTTAGCTTCAAATCATGCGATATGAACTATTTAACTTCAGATTCATGCGAAATACACGAATTAGCTTTAAATCAATGCGAAACATACGATTTATCGTCAATATCATGCGAAACACACGATTTCGCTTCAAATTCGTGCGAAATAGAGATTTTAAACAAAGATTTAGCTTCAAATTCATGCGAAATGAACAATTTAGCTTCAGATTAATGCGAAATACACGATATTGGCTTTAAATCAACGCGAAACAATACGATTTAGTTTCAATATCATGCGAAACACACGATTTCGCTTCAAATTCGTGCGAAATAGCGATTTTAAACAAACGATTTAGCTTCAAATTCATGTGACATGAACAATTTAGCTTCAGATTAATGCGAATACACGAATTAGCTTTAAATAAACG